>NC_081564.1:35830006-35904518 GCF_022355385.1 Mustela nigripes | reverse complement strand
AATTTTCTGAAATGAAAACAATAAAAATATATATATATGGAAAAAGAAAAAAAAAAAACAAGTATGCTAAAAACTATTTTTGGTGGAAATTAGAGAATAGCAAAATAAATGTACACATATACCACATTTCTGCATGGGAACAGATGAATAGAAGAGCGTTGGCAAGATGTCAGTTCTCTACAAACAGACCCATAGATTTGATGCAATCCTGGTAAGAACACCAGTAGGCTTTTTAGGTACAAATTGGCAAACTTATTATCAAATTTATATGGAAATGCAAAGAATCTAAAACATCTGAAGTAATAATACCCCCCAAAAGAGAACAAAGTTGGATTAGAATCAGGGATTTAAAGACTGATCTAAAGCTACAGCTGTTAAGACAAGACATTGCAGAGTGAAGGCCAACACCTATATCAATAGCACAGAAAGAGGTGCTCGCTTACATGGTCATTTGATTTTCAACAGGTGTCAAAGGAACCCTATTGAGAAAGGGAAGCTTTCTACAGAAGGTACTAGAACAACTGTATATACATATCACGAGGCATACAAAAATTCATCCAAAAGGGATGAATATTGTTAATTAAAACCTGAAACAATGACATCTTCATAAGAAAACAGAGTAGATTTGTGACTTGAGGATAAGCAGAGCTTTCTGAGGAACAGAAAAGAGCCCTTTTAAATTAAATAAATTAATCCTCAACAAAATTTAAAACTGCTGCTTATCCAAAGAGATCACTAAGAAGTCCAATAAACAAACCACAGATTAGGAAAAAAAAAAACATAGATATAAAGCATATATTTGATAAAAGAGTGACATTCAGGATATATAAAGAATTCACTAGTGAAAAGAAAAGCACATATTTGAAAAGAACATAAGACTTGGATACTAGATGAAAAAAAAAAAGAACACAAATGGCAAATAAGCACATATATACACATTCAACATCATGTGCTATTAGGAAGATGCAAAATAAACCACAAGGAGAAACCACTATCTACCCACCAAATAATTAACATCGAGAAGATTGACTATTCTGAGTGTGGAAGAATCAGAACTCTAATAACTGCTGATCGAATATGGGATAGCCATTTTGGACAAGAGCTGAGCAGTTTCTTATCAGACTAACCATACAACTACCACCTGCTATCTGAGTACAGATAATAGCATAAATGAATCTCAGAAGCATTATGCTGAGTCAAAGAAGACTACCTACTGTACAATTCCTTTTACATGAAATGCTAGGACAGGCAGAGCTCAACAACCATGGGGGAGAAAACCCAGAACGATGGTTGCCTCTGTGAGGATAGGGATGGAGACTGGGTGGAAGGGGCATGGGGCCTTCCTGGGAAATTGAAACATTCTCTATGTGCCATCGCATGCCAGGTCCCCTGGCTGCATGGTCCTGTTGAGCACTTGATATATGACTAGTCTGAACTGAGATGTGTTCCAAGTGTAAAATACACAGCAGATTTTGAAGACTGGGTAGGAAAGAATATAAAACATCTCAGTAATATTTTACTATTCCAAGTTCGATTCTAATGTTTTAGATATTTAACTTAAAGTGATAAATTATAAAATAAATCTTAGCAGTTTCTTTTTACTTAATGTAGCTATTAGAAAAGTATAAGCTATATATTGTCGCTTACATTATATTTCTGTGGAACGGTATTGTTTGATATTTTGATAAGTGTTTGGGTTATAAAGATATATTTGTCAAAACTTAGTGAATGTTTACTTAAGATTTCTGCATTTCATTATATGTAAATATTACCTCAAAAAAATCTAAAAAAAAAAAATCTGCTAATAACAAATATTGAACGTTAGGTAATGGTATGCATACTGGAGTAGTTCAGGGGAAGTATATTAGTGTCTGAAACTTCTTTTGAAATGTATAAAAGTAAGACAGTTTGATGAATGAATAGAAGGGTGGATAGATGAACAGATATGCCGGAGGCCAAGTACAGCAAAATATTTATGATATAAATGGTAGTGGGCATAGCAATATTCAATGTAATATTCTCCGTGCTTGAAATTTTTCATAGAATTTTGAAAAAAAATTTGTTTTTAAATGTTTTTCTTTTAAAAAAAATTTAAGATTCATTTGTTTTAGAGAGAGATCAGGCATGCATGAGTAGGGGAAGGGACAGAGGGAGGAGCAAAGAGAGAGAGAGAGAGTTCTTAAGCAGACACCTTGCTGAGCAGGGGGCCTGATGTGGGGCTTGATCCCAGGGTCCTGGGATCATGACCTGAGTGGAAATCAAGAGCCAGATGCTTAACTGACTAAACCACCCAGGTGCCCCTGAAAAAAGAATTCTTAACATAAAAACACAGAAGCAGATAAAAGAGAATCAGGAGTTTGGGCAATGTTGGAGTTCCCCTTAGATGTTTCTTTTTATCTTCCCCACAGTAAATTATACTCTCTCCAAATATCTTCAGACAGAAGTTGAGTGGGGGTGAGAAGCAGAGAGAATGGAGAGGTATGCTTTCGAAATTTTACCTGAGCTATGTCAACTAGCAAGCATGTATATCCTTACAGTTTGTCTATGAGCTTCTAGCTAACAGTAATTCAATCTGAGTGTTTGCTTTGCAGCCTTACCACGTTCTTCCTCACTGTGCAGGTGTGGGCCAGTGTTGGAGTGTAGCTTGTGTCCTTAGATGACAGGGTCTTCTCTCCCATCAGTGACCCTTACTCAGTACTTCTCAATCCATGGCACCCCAGGGCTCCAACCCAATGACATAACAGTCTGGACAGGTAAGTACCAAAATAAGAACATACCCATCATTAATGATCAGTGAATTCACCAGTCTGATAATCTATTGCCAAATAGGGTGGTGGGAGCTCCTCTAGTTTCTTAAACCTTCCAGTGCTGCAACAACTTATTTTAAAGCAGTGACTTATCGGTTCAAACAACAGATGTTTTAGAAGGAGTTGCAAAGTGATCCAGTTCTAACAAGCAATCCAGGGTTATTTTCTCAATTGTACTATCCAGTTACATAATCTCTAAACCTACAACTCTTGATTCAGCAATGCAATAGTTCCAGAAGTATTATATAGTGATGCAGATAATAAACACACAATATACTGAACATAAAAACTTAACACCCTCCATGTCAGTTAAGCAAGTTAGCATTACCACATGCCATTTTAGGCATTGTTACAAGCAAAAGGTTCACAAAATAATTTCAGGATGCCTACGTGCCATTAGCAACCCCTATTCGAAGGACTGTAAGAATTTACGGATTTCAAAAGATCACTTAACAGCAACAAATAACAGTAACTTGCTTATCTTTTGGATACTGTGTGAAATTATTATGCAAAAGTGCCAAAGAAGTTGCCACAGAGCAAGACAGTCTCAGGTATTTCTCTGAGGTTTAGGTCTTCCTCCACAATTCATACAGAGGGATGAGTCTGAGGAATTATCTTTGGTCTTTCTGCACCCACTAGAGCCAGCAGCACATGTCAATTCACTGCTCCACCATTACATGGAGGAAAAGGTTACAGAAATCATGATTTAAAATCATAGGTGTGCATCGTGAGATCAACCTTTTTACTAAAAGCAGTGCTCCCCAGCAGTACAGCTAATATGTTCTCCTACCAGGGTCCTAGAAGAGACCAGCAAGGATGTTGATTTAAAGTCAGGATTCCAGCAGCACCTCAGTGGCTCAGTGGGTTAAGAGTCTGCCTTCAGTTCAGGTTATGTTCACAGGGTCCTGACACTGAGCCCCGTCTCAGAGTACCTGCCCAGTGAAGCCTGCTTCTTCCTCTCCCCCTGCACCGCCCCCCTTCCGGCTCATGCTCCGCCCCCCAACCCAATAAATAAATAAATATATTTAAAGGTCAGATTCCATAGAGATACAGAAAAGGTCATGTTGACCCTTTTCTTTTCTTTTCTTTTATACAGTCCCTCCATCCATAGCATATGTTTAAGACACTTAACAAATATACAAAGTAATATATGATCATTAGGATTTGACTTTTTCCATGAAACAGTAATCTTCCTTTTATCTCTTGACCAATCATTTAGTATATGTCCAATTAATCTTAATGGGGCTCCAATTATCTTTATCCTGGAGATTAAGGGCATGCTAACATCAAATAATAGTACATGGTAGTTTAACACATCAAATCATGGTGCTGCATCATTTTTATCCAGTTTAGCAAAAATGTCCCCATTTAAACATTCCATAGTTAGCATGTCTCAAAGTGAATTTTTAAATCTTTATGCCAAAATCCATTCTAACCATATGTTGGTTTTTTAAAACCTCAGTTTAGAGCAACTTTTTAGTTCAAGTCAAAACTCTTATTGGAGTCCCTTGGATCCTTTCTTGTCACAGCCCACATCAACCCAGTGGCAAACCATTGGGGGGACCAAGTTTAAAAGTACTGTCATATCCTAGTCATAAAGGAACACAGGTAGGCCCAGGTCCTTCTGGCTTGAACTTGTAAACATTTATGTCCTGTAAATTTTACCTCTGAAAAAGTCTGTCATCATCCTAGAGAACATTCAGCTTTCTGGGTATCTATCAGTAGACAGCAGTGGAGGATTTGGGTTCTGTTCCAGTATTTGGTGCAGGATGAGCTGCAGAGTGGTTGCTTTTGGGCTTCTGTTGTCATCCTCTTGTGTTAGAACCCTTCAGTAAGACAGAACTTTCTTCAGATCATCTCTTTACATGGGGATTGGGAGATGAAGGGCCTTTAAAGCTTTGTCCACAGCTGTAGTTGAAGTCAGGCACCTGGTAGCCCCACACCCAGCAACACACTGTGGGACCTTAGGGTGACTGGGAAGAGAGGTGGCCCGGGAGCACTTCCTGGTGATCCTTCCCCTGCAACTTGAGTGCTTGTGTCCTAAGCAGACATATGGCACTCCCATCTGCTTTTTTGGCCTCCCCCTGGGTGAACAGAGGCTCTGGGCCCTCCAGTGGGGATAGGAGCCCAAATGAGGCATGCACCATCTCTGCTGCTCACTGCTAGATTCAAGTCCCAAACATGGGGACTGCACACTTCTAGAAGCACTGCATCTGTCCTTGCACCTCAGAGGGCCTCTTTATCTGTACCGGCCTCTTACAAGGTAAGCAGACTAGACTGTCTCTTTTTGAGTCTCTCTCCTGCACCCTACGCAAACACAGCTTCATTCCAGATGTTTTGCTAATTTCCTTGGATGTAGCTCTTGGCCTTTGGCTCAGAGAATGGACACTGAAAACCAAAGGAATGTGCTTTCCCTACTCTTTCTTTTTTGGGGGGTAACAGGTTAATCCATTTGGAAGAGTAGTGGCTTTGCCCTCCCATGGTACAGTTTCTTGCCCTGTTCCAGGGAGGCATGTTTTCTGTTCCATGGCTAATGAAATCATCATTCCTAGGCATCCAGTTAATCACTTCAAAGTCTCACTTAGATTATCAATCCCTTGTCATTCTTGACTAGGGAGTGCATGCTGTTCTCTAATGGCCATCCCAGAATATTCTTTCCCAGAGCCCAGCTACAATCTCCACTAAATCAATTTGGAATCCTGTCGGCTGTGCCAGGTGATAGAGGGCATTATCTCAGTTCCAAAGATCTCTGCAAAATGCAGTTCAACAGCAAAAAGTATACAAGCAGATTGAAAAGAATCGGGAGTTGCAGGGATGCTGGGGCCTCTCATGTTTCTCTTACCTTCCTGGTGGTAAGTTACATGTTTTCTGACAGTCCAGACCAAAGTTGGCAAGGGATAGAAAGGGCACTCTTTTAAAGGCTCATCAGAGTTTTATTAACTAACATACATATAACATACACAGCATTCAGATTGGATTGTCATCTTATTTATGAACTTTTATATTGTAACAGCTCATTTGCATAGTTGCTCTGCAAGTTTATAACCTTTTTATCACTACACAGCAGTCGATTTTGCTGTAGTCCTGAACTCTATGTCCTTAGAAGACAGATTGGGATCAGGCCTCTCACTTATATTATATTACTACAGGACAACAGACACTTTGCCATAGGGAATGATTGATTAACTGGATTCCTAAAATCTAAGATTTCTGCTCAGTAATATGCCATTAAAAAAAATGAAAAGGCAAATCACAGATTGGGAGTAAATATGTGTATGTGTGCACATGGTGTATTCTACCCAGAACATGTAAAGAACTCTAACAACTCAATAATACAAAAGACACCTTTTATTTTTTTTTTCAAATGGGCAAGAGATTTGAACCAATACCCATCAAAGTACAGAAATGGTCACTATACATGAAAAGGTACTCATCATCAGATATCAGGAAAATACTGATTAAACCACAATGTGATAGTACTTCATAATCACAAGAATACCCAAAATAGATCAAATTAAAAAGAGAAACAATACCAAATGTTAGCAAGGGTATTGAGTAACACATTCTCATCCATTGCTGGTGGGGATGCAAAATGGGAGAACCATTTGGGAAAACTAGCAGAATGGAATGAAGTTAATCAGACGTCTACCCTATAACCTACTAAGTTCAACTCCTATTTACCCAAGAGAAATTAAAGCATATATCCATGCAAATATGTCTACAAAATTGTTCATAGCACTTTTATTCATGGTAGACAAAACCTGGAGAAGAGAGAAATGTGGTTAATTCATTCAACAGAGTGGGATTCAACAATAAAAAGGAATTATTTTAAAGTAGGCTCCACACCCCATGTGGAGCCCAACGCCGGGCTTGAACTTAAGACCCTGAGATCAAGACCAGAGCAGAGATCAAGAGTCATCTGCTTAGTGGATTGAGACATGCGGGTGCCCCCAAAAGGAATTTTAAATACATGCAAAAATATGAATTTCAAAACCAATGTTGGGTGAAAGAAACCAAACATGAAATGGTCTGTACTACATAATTCCATTTATATGAAATTCAACAGCAAGAGGAAGCAGTCTATGGTGGGGGATACCTGAAAAGTGGTTGCCTCTTACAGAAGGGGCTGACTGGAAATGGGCACAAGGTAATTTTGTTGGGTCCTCCATGATCAGGCCTCATCCACCTTGTACTCTTTTCTCTCCCATTACACCAGGGTACCTGTTTCAACTAGGGAACTTAGATCTTTCACGTCCCCATACCACCAACCCCATACCCAACAGTCCCGTTATTACAGTGAAAGCACTTTGGCAGCTGGGCTGTTTCAGGGACTCCCACCATATACCCTGCAAAGCCTAAGTTCAGCTACCTTTTTAGAGCCTTCCCATTCCTTTCTATCCCACTATACCATAATTTAGCTCTTCAATTTATACTGTTTTAAGGTGCAACTATGCTTTTTGGTCCTAGCAATTTTAATAGAGCATTTTCTCCATTTTCATCTCAGCATGCAGTTCAAGTGCAAAGTTAGCACTTAACTGGTAAATATTTGTTGAGAAAGTTAACATTCATTCCTAAATACCAGAAACGTTAGAGACAGCTGCAAAGACAGATCAAATGAATCATTAATATCAAAGAAGACCTATTTGTTGGGTCCTACCCTCCAAGGTCAAAGAAGCAGTCTTTGTTTTCAGGAGCTTTGACACAAATTAAACCTGACAAGTGACTAGCTGGCAACTCCAGTGGTATTGAGGGGGACTCAGGGGTTTGGTGAACAATAGAAGGGCCTACGAAAATTGTAACTGAATATGACTTCTCTCATTGTTTTGCTCCTTTCATTTTGAAATGTGGGTGATTGCCACCTTCTAGAATCTTTTCCTCATCTAGGACACATTTCCTCTGTAGGAACTTATGAGAAAACAGCCAGCTTGTTTTATAATGTCAGGATAAAATGAGAATATCAGCTAAAGCTATAACTGTGAGGAAATTGGGAGGGAAAAGTAGGGAAAAAAATGAACAAAGATTTAGTGAAAAAATACATTGGAGAATAAAAAGGGGATTCGATGAAAAGCAACTGTAATTGTGCAATTGTAATTTTTTCCTTAACTGATTAATTCTGTTAACCAGTATTTCATCAAGGACTTTCACATCTAGGTCCAGAAGTAATGTTGGTCTAAAATTGTCATCATTTTCTTACTTTGTTTTAGAGCTGGGATTATACCCAGACTCACTAAATGGGTAGAGTAGCTTTCCCAGTTTTTGTCTTCAACTCTGAAACATTATGTTAAATATTTAAAGGAGGGTAAAAGGGAGGGATGGCTAACGGGCTTGAGGAAAGTTGTGAGGGTGATATGTTCATTATCTCATCATGCAGTGGTTGCGGGGATGTATACATATGCTAAAATGCATTAAACTGTATACTTTAAATATGTGAAGTTTATTATATGTCAGTTATGCCTCAATAAAGCTGTAAAAAGAAAGCCAGGTCCAGGCTCTGTGCTTGGGCTCTGAAACATGGTGGCGGTGTACTGAATTTCCATGCCAGCTGGACCATGGGAAAAAACCATGCTCTGCCCACTGCCATTGCCTGAGAAAACACTAGAAAGGCTTACCATAGGGAAAGCATTCAGATCATTCTGCTGTCAAGAAGGACAACCAAGAATATCTCCTGTGAAAAATGATAATTTCCAATGGAACAGTTTCTGGAAAGAGGCTGGATCTTTCCTCCTTCTCAGTATTTGAGAGAGTCCAAGATTCCTCAGGCTAACAACTTCAAAGCTGGTTTGAAAGGGAGGCATGTTACTTCACACTGTTTCTCCAGTGTGTACTGCTACAGTTGCTGGAATTACAGGTGCCAGCTTATAGTGAGCATTGTTGTGACAATGGAAAGGACCTGAGGAGGCTTGTAGGTTCCTTGGACCCACAACCGATTGGGGCATATGTAGGAAAAAAAGAGGGCTTCACTTAACCTTCTCTGGAGCTCCAGATGAATGTGTCCTCTCAGCCCATGTTCCTTTTATGAATTTCAAATGGATTTGAAATCACAACTTTGACATTCTTTAAGAAGGAATTACCCAAGCCAGCCTTAAATAATTTAAAGTGGGAATGAAACTTGAAGCATTATACAGAATCACATCTGATCTGTCCTGCAGCTACTGTAGGTTCTGGAAGAGATGAAGTTTATATTGTCTTTGACAAATAGAGAGCAGCTTTTGCTTATTGCTACGGTACAATTCTTGAGATATTTTCCCAGTTGGGTAACATCCCTGGACAGATGTCTGACGGCAATCGGGAAATGATGTTGCTATTACAAAAACTGCAACAGAAGTACAGGTTCCTTCCAGAGTGACTGGGTGTTTGATGCAGACCATGAAGAAAACTCCCAACCACCAGGGTCAAGAGAACAGGATAGTTTTGAGCACCTGCGCAGACGTCAGCCCCCAAGAAGGATAAGTTTCCTAAAAATGTTTCCTTAACAAAAAGCAGCATACTTTTTAAAAGGTCTAAAATTAGGGAAAGGGGGATTTTAGAAAGTGTTCCCATTTTGTGTTCTGGATCTCAGCTCGTGCTAAGTTGCTAGACAGAGCCCCTGGCCCTCCATGTGGCAAAGGATCATATCGCTCAGACAGCCACTGCAGGGATATCTGCTGCCTGTGACTCTGGAAACAAACAGAAACTCCAGTGCTCACCTGGATCAGAAGAGAGCCCTGCAGATTCCTGCACTTGCCGGCCAGCCCCTGGGGGAGTGTGCCAGATGGTGCCCTCCAAACTAGGCCAATCACGGATTCCTCCCCGGAGGAGATGTGGCTGCTGCCTCCTCTTGCGGGGGAAAATACTCTATCCATCTCCTTTGGTGAGGAACATTTGCTTAAGATAAACTGATCAAAATAAATCAGCAAAAGAAGACATATCAGGACACAGAAGTGCCAAATGACATGCTAGAAGCCTACACTTAAAGCCATCCCGCTCTCCCCTCAGCACCCCACAATGGAGCAACATGAACCACATGTAGAAGTTTTGTCATAAGAGGAAATGAGGGGGGACACCTGGGTGGCTCAGTCGCTTAAGCCGTCTACCTTCGGCTCAGGTCATGACCCCAGGGTCCTGGGATTGATCTCCACATCAGGCTCCCTGCTCAGCAGAGTCTGCTTCTCCCTCTCCGTCTCCCTCTGCCCCACTTCTGTGCTCTCTCACACTCAGTCTCTCAAATAAAATCTATTTTAAAAAGAAGAAGAAGAAGAAGACACAGTTGCATGCATGAAGAGCAAAGGCATTCTTAAAAACCCACTAATGTGACAAACTCTCCAAGCCCCATCTGGGGAAATTCCACAAACTCTCTACTATAGGAATTTTTGTCAGCCTGTGTCAGCTCCATTGAACTTATCACCAGTTCTGAACCAACTGTCATTGGGGTCTACCAAGGACAATTATCTGAAGTCAGAAAAAACCACACACCACAGAACTGAAGTCCCAGGTCGACCCCTGGACCTGATCTCAGTGTTACTCGAAGGATTTCTGTCACCATGGTCTGCGAGGGATGGAATCCAATTTGTGAAAGAGGCAGCTCCTCACACTTTGGCACACCTCAGAAAGCTCCTCAGTAGACATGAAGGTTCTGCTGTGACCAAGGGGACGGTATGGTGATGAAATACAGGAGACTGATGTTAAGGCCAGCATTAAACCCAGGCCTTCACATCAGAGGACTTGACCATCAACAAGAACTTTGTGCCTGTTCAGACTGCATGCATTTCTCTGGTGTGCTGATGCCTTCTCAGTTGAAAAGTGTGTTTGATGCCCTAGGCAGTCTTCCTTTATCAGAAGATTCCCCTGAAAATGGTAAGACTAACATTAGAATCTCCTTCTCTACAAACTATCAGAAGCATGAAGACCAGTGTCCTCAAACTGGTAATTCTTTGTATCTTTTAATATTTTTTAGTATTTTGAATTGTGTGTTTTACAAAATATATTCTATTTGGTAGGTACTTACACATAGACCAAAACCCCAAAGAATCAAATATCAGGGATTAATTATTTCTAGAAATAAGTCACTAAAGTGTTAACTTAGAAGAAATTTCAAGAAATAACTAAATCATGGGTTCCTTACCTGACAATATTGCCATTTGGTGCCAGATAATTCTTTGAGGCGGGGGTGGGGGGGGCACTGTTCTGGGTGCAGTAGGATGTTTAGCAGTATCCCTGGTCTCTACCCATTAGATAAATGCCAATCACACTTCCCCTTCTCCCTTAGTTGTGACAACCAAAATTAGGTTCAGACAAATGTCCCCTTGCTGAGAACCACTGAACTACTTCCCTTGCGTGAATATTACACTTATCTCATGGTATAATATTCCATTCATGTTCTCTTTGTTTCCAGACAGCAAATAGCCATATAAATTACTATCCTTGATGGTATGTTTTATCTTTTTTTTTTTTTTTTAAGGTTTGGAAGATTTGGGGGAGAAAAAAAGAAACTTAGAGGTCTGCCTGAGTTCAGAGTCTCTATCATTAGGCTAGAAAACCTAAAAGCAGGTCATTCTACCCTGTGCCTCTGGAAACACTAAGGAGGAAAAGGACATTTGCAAAGTATTTTTCACAAGAGGCTTTGTGAGCAGCTGTAACTATACAAGTCCCAAATGCTATTAGAGGAAGGGCAGGACATACAGATCAATCCATGAAACTCGAAAGAAGAGATGCAATGCTATTTTAGAAAAAGAAAGGTAACTTAAGCGTCTGGAGACCTCATAGATTTAGTGACTACTATGCAGGCCACTGTATAAAACAACAAACAACCTTACGCCTTTCGTCTGGAAGCTTGGAATCCCATACAGGAGCCGATGTCATGCACATGTGGCCTTTCCATACCCCATGCTCATCCTTTGCTGACTCCTGATTCGTTCATTCACTTTAGCTGGTCCATTCTGCCTGAGGAGGGCAGTTGAGAATTATTCTTCTGCCTCCACCAGGTCGGGATCTGGGCTGCTGAGGAGGAGCAGGGGAAGGACACAGCTTCTGTACCGTCAAAGTCACTAAAAGGTCTCTTGTCATCAGCTCTACATGAGTGATGAGACTTTCCCCATTCCATTAGTATAGGTCATTGGGATTTGGTGCTAGGCATGTCTAATGTTTCCTAACTACTCTATCACTGATGGGGCAGAAAAAAAATCCTGGATATTATACACCTACCTTGCCAATTATAAATCTCTAATCCAATGGCATCCAGTCTGCCGTTGCTGATCCCCAGGATGAGGCTGTTCTTTGAGGAAGTATGAAAATCCAGGGTGATATTTATATCCCATCAGACGTTGTTGCCTTTCTTGACTGACACTTAGCAAAGATAACCCTGAGTATGGGCTGAGCTCAGCCCAGCCTGCCGTCCCCCAAGAAGGCTCAAGCTCAGACTCAGAGAGGCCAAGGGCTGGGCTGGGCTTGCTGCCTATACAGTTTGGCTGCTGGTTGAGGATGAGGTATGGGTAGACCTGGCCCTAGTTTCTTTTCTGATCCAGTTCCATCCCCACCAGGTCACTTCCACCCTCTGACTCCCCGCTTCCTCAGCTGTAAGATGACCCAAGTGTAGCTTTGGAAGAAGACACACCCCATCATTGGGGCTGAGCCAAACCAGAGCACGAAATGGCTAATCCTTTCTCATCCATTGCCAGGTAAGCATTGGGCACCCAGCAGATTTGCATTTTTGGCAAGTGCCAATCTTAAATTCTAGGATAATACTATTCAAAGTGTGGTCTGGGATCTGGCACCAGTTGGCAAACTGTTTCTGGTCCAAGATAAGGTAGGCAGAAAGAACAGGAGCAAGCTCTGAGAAATGTATATGTAATATCGGGATAATTCCTCAAAGCCCCAGGACAGGATTGGTGAACTCGTCTCATTGAATAGAGTACAGAGCAGTTTGGGTGGGACTTGAATGGTGAATGCCATGTGACTCGAGCTGTATACTTGCTATGCAATAGGAGGACCTCCTCCTCATGCAGCCTATCACTTTAAGATCTGTCAGCTGTAATCCAACATCCTCCAATCTATACACATTATTCATTTATAATGTCTTTAAATCATTTTGACTTTTAATTACTATTTTTTAATGTAAACATACATATATTCGTAGCTCTATTAGGCAAGTAAATTTGACGAAGTACTAAAACCGGAGCGTGATTTATGGGAAAGTTACTAATGAGTCATGAATGAAACTGATACTGAAGTGACATTTACTTGCCAAACAAATTCAAAACAAAAAAATTCTTTGAGAAAGAGAGTTTTGAATTAAAAGGCTGACAGAAGCAGATGTTTGGTATTACACTATAAACATTAAAGCTTTTGGGAGCTTCACAAGGAATTGCTTCTTAGGTTGCTAAAACTAAAAATCCATTTATAATTACTGAACGATTACCAAAAGATTGCTTTGGTGATGCTTGCTTAGAAGCAGTAGGTGAAACAGGAAAAAATGGGGCTCAAGAAACACTTTCCAATCAGATGTGTTCAGAAACTAGCTATTATGATTTAAGACCAACTCATAAAACATATAATGTTGCCTATTTTTCACTGCAACTTGACAACTACAAAGATCTTGCTAAAATGAACTAATTTGAACATGATAGTAAAAAAACAGGATTCTCCGCCCCGCCCTCGCCCCAGCTTTCTTGCTAACAAATGTGCTTGGAATTTAAGTTTTGAGTAGGAATGTGTTCTGATGGCACCTCTGCAATGAGAGAAAAGCATTTTGTGAGAGTTCCCTGGATGGAGAGCTTGCAACTGACTGTAATCGGTTCACAGCTCCTGTCATGGAGAAAAGTCTTGCTATGAAATATGTCAGCTTACCTAAAACCTATGCTTAACGATGCAGCAAAAACTAACATGGTAAATTGAAGATTATTCTTTTTATAATGTCATAATATGGAAGTTGAGTCATAACTGGTACTGCATGCTGAATTAGGATCTTTATGGGGAAGAAGTTGTGTCAAGAACAACATTGTGTCAAATTCTTGCCTTATGTTTCTACAAAATAAGTTAATTTGGTTCTAATTTTTTATTTTTTTATTCTAATTTTTTAAAGTGTAAACCAGATAGTCTTGCTTATTTGTTGCTATCTTTGATTTTTTAAAAAAGATTTTATTTATTTATTTGAGAGAGAGAGCATGCACATGGAGAGGGAGAAGCAGACTCTCCACCGAGCAGAGGAGATCTGCTGGGATCACAACCTGAGCCGAAGGCAAACTCTTAAGGACTGAGCCAGCCAGGTGCCCCTCTTCAATATTTTAATGATTTTTATACTTCTGTGGGAGGAAGCATAGCAACATGTTTTACCAGTGAATATATGATTGTAAGGGAGAAATAAAAGAAGCTTGGAAGAACACAATTTTACAGATTTTTGACATGTTCCATAATTAAAAAATGACTGTCGATAAAGACTGTCAATGAAGTAGGTGATGATCTTTGTATTGCCAATCTGAAAAGTTACAAACATCCTATGAATTTGACCAAATGCTTTAAATCTTGTTTTTCATTACTAGAATAGCCTATGTAGGAAAATCATGGCTCTGACAAGTAATTTCAATAAAAGGTAGTTGACATAAAACTATAACTTCATGAAATAAATTGTGGAACTAGCTGGTGGACTGAAAATGAATTTTGAAAATGCAGCATCAGTTGGGTCATTTCTGATCAAAGTTAAAAATGAACTTGCTGAAATTAATCTCCTCTTATACTGCAATCAACACACCTCTGTGAGGTTAGTTTCTCTAAAGAGTTTTTTAATTACTTTATTTCAGTGAGAGGAGTGAGAGAAAGAAGGAGAGGGAGACTCCCTGTTGAGTGCAGAGTCGGACATGGAGCTCAGTCTCAGGACCCGAAGATCATGACCTGAGCTGAAATCCAGAGTTGAATGCTCAACCAGCTGGGTCACCCAGGTGCCTTCTCTAATGAGGTTTTAAAACGAAATGTAAGAAGTCACTTAGATATACCTTAGCAAGTAATGTCATGAACCTAAATTATTTTAGATAAATTAACAAGAAGTGAGCATATTTGTAGAACAACAAAATACTACAAGTGTAATAGGGATTCTTCATATTAATCACCTATATGCATACTTTCAATGAATGTGTACGGGTTTTAAAATTATTTTTTGTTGAGCGCCTGGATGGTTCAGTGGGTTAAGCCTCTGCCTTCGGCTCAGGTCATGATCCCAGGGTCCTGGGATCGAGCCCCACATCGGACTCTGCTCAGCGGGCAGCCTGCTTCCCCCCCTCTCTCTGCCTGCCTCTCTGCCTACTTGTGATCTCTGTCTGTCAAATAAATAAAATCTTAAAAAAAATAAAATAAAACTTGCCTTTCATTATCAACAATTTGAGAGACAAATTACTTAATATTACCTCTTCCCATAACTCTCTTTCTATGCTCTTTTAATCTGGGTCAAATTTTCATTTCTGTTACTGGGCACCTTCCCTTAATTATAGGTAAAAATGTTATTTAAGGCTCGGAGAAATTAAGCTATAATAATGAAAGAGTTGATTATTGAAATCAGCGAATCTCACTGTTGGATTTAGAAGAAATATAGTTCAGTATCCTGCCCAAATTTGGGAGTTGGTTCTATAAAATCCTGAGAACAACAACAACAACAAAAACCCCACTGGCGGGCGCCTGGGTGGCTCAGTGGGTTAAGCCGCTGCCTTCGGCTCAGGTCATGATCTCAGGGTCCTGGGATCGAGTCCCGCATCGGGCTTTCTGCTCAGCAGGGAGCCTGCTTCCCTCTCTCTCTCTCTCTCTGCCTGCTTCTCCATCTACTTGTGATTTCTCTCTGTCAAATAAATAAATAAAATCTTTAAAAAAAAAAAAAAAACCCACTGGATTTAGGTTTTAATAGTTGCAGTGTTGCGGAGTAGGCTCTGGAGTCAGTCTGAATAAATTCGAGCCTTGATTTTGCTCCAACGTACTGTACGACCTTGGACAAATTACTTAAATTCTCTGATAGACAGTAGCCATAGTCTCTTCATTTGTACAGGGAGGATCATAATACCTACCATAAAGAGTTCATGTAAGGATTAAACGAGACTGCATGTGGACAATCCCTTAATAGTCCTGGGCTGGGAGTCAGTAATTGTTAGCTCTTGTCATAGTTACTGTGCAAAGCATTTTCACTGGCAGCTATCAAAGTCGACCTCTGCCACAGTTTATGAGGTAGAAGGGAGAATGTTCTTAACAACATATCAGAAATGAGGACATACAGGCCTGGGGAATTAAATCACCAACTCAAAATCAGAAGCAGACAGACTTCCTATTTACGAAACCAAGCTCTTTCCACCAAGGGGTCAGCCTTCCTGGCAAATGATTGCCGGATCTCAGGAATGGGATGTTCATTCAGCCCAATCCTTACCTTCTACAATCAAGTCTCAGCTGGCCTCCCTGTAGTTTCCATCTCTTGGTCTGGCCATGCCCTCTGACGCCAGGGAATAAAAAAGGTACAGGGAACCTAGAAACCGAAAGAGAGTGCATATTTCCCCAACTCCACACTAAAGGGCTGGAGCCTCCCCCGCAAGGGGCCACAGCCCAGACCTCCAACCCCACCCCTAGCTGCCCTCATCTGGAGATCTGGGCTTCCTTTTGTTTCCCACAACCTCTCCCCAA
This sequence comes from Mustela nigripes, assembly GCF_022355385.1. Lineage (NCBI taxonomy): Eukaryota > Metazoa > Chordata > Mammalia > Carnivora > Mustelidae > Mustela > Mustela nigripes. Next base: position 35,888,088 of record NC_081564.1, on the reverse strand, counting down.
ATTCCTGAGTCTCCCAGAAACTCCCAAGAGGAGATCAGAGGGCCAAGTGAGCTCGGCTCCTTCCAGTGCTGCCTTCACTAACAGCACACACTCCAGTCCCCTCCTGATTGCTTTATCGTCCTGAGGCCACTCTGGGTAAATAGAATTATTTTACTCCGCTCTCCAATTTACTGCAGGAGATTATGAAAGGATGACACCTAGCTTCACTAGAAATCCCTCTAGCTTCTCAGCAATCACTTTCAACATCCCTCTGTGAAAACCCACTGTTCACAGTTTCTCGCCCCCAACTCTCAGGCCTTGCAGTGGACTGGCCGCTCTCTTTACGGGCAAGGGGCAGCCACCATTCCCTGCTTTCTACGGAACTGATATGAATGCCACCGTCGCCAGGTACCAGACCACACTTTGCAACCCTTTCCAACCGCCAAGACAACTCCCACCTACCGCTGCAGGTCGACTCCGCCCACTCCCCAACCGCCACGCCCATGGTTGGGCTGGCCCCGCCCCCGCCCCCGCCAAGCCCTTTGGTTTCCAGGTCACGCCCCCACGCCTCTATAGCCCCGCCCCAGCCCTCAGCTCCCAGTGGGCTTTGCCTTTTCGCGCATGTCCGGTGTAGGCCTGCCTGCCCGCCATTAAAAGCCGGATGGGCCTGAACATCGACGCTTCCTGCGCCTGGGCGCATCCTAGCATTCTCTCACCACAGTGGCCCAAATGGGGTGGCTTTGAAGAACTCCGCGCCATGTTTTCCCTCTCTGTGTGCTTGAGGAGCAGGAACAGGCCAAGAGAACACAAAACTGCTCAACCCTGCGGGGCTGAATATTCCTTAAAGAGTCCAAGGAAGCTGTCCCCGGGGACGGGCGAAGGGCTGGCCGTGACGTGGCCCCTGCTGTCACGCATCCCACTGGATCATGTGACTCCTGAAACCCATGAGTAGGTGAGTAGGAGGCCCAGGCCGAGGCGGGGTTCCCCTCCCTGCCAGCCTGGGGAGATGCATGTGGTGTTTCCCACCCGTGGGTACCGTTACCGCCAAAGACAATTCAGGGCCTCCCAAGGCCCGGACCTGGTGTGGAGATCCTGGCTGGGTGGCGGCTGGAGGTGTGAGGGCCAGGCCGGGCCCCAAGGGAGCGGGGACTTGGGGGTAGACTGGGAGCCCGCATTGAGACAGAGGTGCTTCACTGGCTCTGTGAGGGCCGCTAAGGTCCTAGTGGGGCAAGAGGGAGGGGGCAGCAAGAGCCGCGGGCTTGCAATAGAAGTGTGTGTCGGCGGGTGTCCAGGGGACATGGGTGAGCCACCCACAGCATCTGCCCCAGAGTTCACAGCTGGCCGCTTCTGAGTGGTTGTGTAATCGTGGAGCAGTACCCATTAGATGGGTGCTATGGCTTATGCAGGCAACCTGGGACCTGTAGACATGGAAACTCAGTGGAAGTAAAGGAGCTGGGAATTGGAGACAGCTGCCAGCAAGAACTTTCACGTTTTGGGGGCTGTGTGATGCTTTCCCGCCTTCCCCTCATTAGAGCAATCTGCCCAACAACCTTTTAGTCTCCTCTTCTACTCCCTGCCCTCCAGTGCCCGTTACTAGTAACTTTCATAGGCTTGTATAGCACCAATCTTAGTCCCTTGGCCTCCTGTGGCAAAAATGTGATAAGCTGGGGGGTGCCTGCGGGGCTCAGTGGTTTAAACGTCTGCCTTCCGCTCACGTTATGATCCCAGGATCCTGGGATCAAGCCCCTATCTGGCTCCCTGCTCAACAAAAAGTCGCTTCTCCCTCTTCCTACCCCCCCACCCCCACTTGTGTTATCTCACTCACTCTCTGTCAAATTTAGAAAAAAAAATTTTTTTTTAATGCCATAGACTGGGTGTCTTGCCAACAACAGAAATTTATTTCTCACAATTCTAGAGGCTGGAAGTCCAAGATGAGGTGCCAGGTGACTAGTGGTATCCCTGCTCTAGATGGCAGACTTCTTATGTCCTCACATGGTAGAAGAGGGCAAGGGCCTGAGGCCCTCTCTGGGGCCTGTTTTATAAGGACACTAGTCTCAGTGATGAGGGCTCCAGCATCAGGACTTAATCACCTCCCAAAGGCTCCACCTCCTAGTACGATGGCGCTGGAGGTTAGCTTTAAGAGTACGAATTTTGGGGCACCTGCGTGGCTCAGTTGGTTACGCCGCTCCCTTCGGCTCAGGTCATGATCTCAGGGTCCTGGGATCGAGTCCTGCATCGGGCTCTCTGCTTGGCGAGGAGCCTGCTTCCCTTCCTCTCTCTCTGCCTGCCTCTCTGCTTACTTGTGATCTCTCTCTGTCAAATAAATACATAAAATCTTAAAAAAAAAAAAAGTATGAATTTTGGAGGGACAAATTCAGACCATAGCACTGTTTCTTAGTGCTCTTCAAAGTTCATACTCATGTTTTGAGATTTCTTTTTAAAACTTGATGTCTCACTTACTTCACTCCCTACACACTGGAAAACTTCTTGAGGATGGGGCAAACAACCTGTTTTGCTTACGATAGAGTCCCTAACGTCTAACACAGTGTCAGGCATGTGGTAGTTGCTCTGTAAATATTTATCGAATGAGTGAATGTTTTCTTTAACACCTTGGAAGTATAATAATAGTTTTGTGGGGCGCCTGGGTGGCTCAGTGGGTTAAAGCCTCTGCCTTCAGCTCAGGTCATGATCCCGGGGTCCTGGGATCGAGACCCGCATTGGGCTCTCTGCTTGGCAGGGAGCCTGCTTCCCCCTCTCTCTTTCTGCCTGCCTCTCTGCCTACTTGTGATCTCTGTCTGTCAAATGAATAAATAAAATCTTTAAAAAAAAATAATAGTTTTGTGATTGTTTTCTTTCTTTTTTTTTTTTTTCTGTTCATTATCTACCTGTGATTCCTGAGAGCTGTCTGTGTAATAAAAATCTCTCAGGATTATCTTGATTAGTATGGCATAAAGAAAACTCCCCTATAGATAACTTTTCTTCTGAACCATCTAGAGGAAACTTTGTCAGCTGTCATTGAGGAACTAGGTTGCTCATTCCACAGGTCTTAGGACAACGTTCAGATTTCTCATGCTCCCTGGTATTTATTAGGTGTGAAAGATTTCATGAAAGATTTTGACATTCTGAGCCTTCCTACACTTTCCTGCTTGCTGCATGAAACCATTATGGTAAAATGAGATTATACGTGTAAGAGCATTTTGAAAATTCTAGAACTCTAAACTCTAGAAATGTAAAGAAATATTTTTGTTATTATTCATGTTCAGTAATTGATCCAGGCCCACTTCTCTATGTTATGGTTTATTTACAGGTCACATTAGCCATACAGACATGAAAATACCTTCTTTTTGCTCTCCTTCCTTTTAAACTTTCCTTTCTTCTTAAAGGTACCTGCAGATGGAATCAATCCTTTTATTGTCTGTGCAGGGGCTGAGCTCTTAATGCTTTATTTGTGTCATATTAGATGTAATGTAATACACAATTCCTTTGTCTAGTTACCTCTTCAAGGCAAAAAAACAAAATCAAACAACACCCAAAACAAACAAAAATTTGCTTATGGATTGGAATATTTAGATATAAAACATGCCATTTTTGACTAATTGAAGCATAATATTTAAAAGCAATTGCAACTTAAAATGTTTCTGTAGACTGCTGACTAATGTTGACTTGGTAAAACTAATATAAAACCTTTCTAATCTGGTGTGTTATGTATTTTCTCATTTACACGATATATACAGTGTTTATAAATTTTCACAAGCAACATAGAAAGGTCCATTTCATTACTTTATAATCTACCTTTTAAATGAATATATATACTTATATACAAATATACAATGTCATACTTAGTGTTATACTTAAGAGCAAGGAAACATAGAGAAGTGTACAGATATAAAAATCTCTATTCAAGTTTCACTCTGCCACCTACCAACTGTATAAGTAGGAGCAAATTAGTGAACTTCTGTAAAATGTCTCCATCTAAGGCTGTGAGGGTGAAGGATGGCCAGGTGGAAAGTGCTGATATCCCCAAAAAAGGGAGGGTTGGGGGTTTGGGATCTATATGGCCTAAAGAAGTTAGGACTAGGGTTTGTTTGCACTAGCATGGAAAAGAATGAATAGGAGTAAGAGAAAAAGTTTAAAAAAGTCTTTTTTGACTTACCATTCAGCAGGTAGGAGAAAGTGGAACCAGTAGGAATCAGGATAAGACCTGGGTAAAAAATAATGACAGTATTTTCCTAACAGAGATAACTTGTGGACAAGTACAAAGGAATTCATGTGGATAGTATTACTAAATATTTATAATTTGTAGTTGAAGAAATTATCATATTTACCATAGCTACAGTATGGGAATGATCACTGGGGTAGGTTTAAGGAAATGGTCTTTCCTGTCCCGTGGTGTCTGTCATCTTCTCCCTTGTCCTTGTACTAATAATGCTTCTGCCATATAGTTGCCTTGAGCATCTATTTCTTTTGAGCATTCACTTAATGATTTTATTATAGTTTTCTTCTTTACATACCCAGAATTTTCTTATACTTCTAAAGCTTCCCCTTCCATGTTTTTATTTTCATAAGACTTTTCTTATGTGGGCTGAGAAATTATATCATCTGTGAGAGAATTCAAGTAAGAATTAATGAATGTGGAGAAGGCATCAGAGGCTCACAGTCTGGATCACTGTTTTTTCCATGTAGGGATATAACCGAAGACTAGCCATGTGGAAGAGATGCATAGATTAAGGTATGTGAAGGGGCTTAGAGCTTCCATGCCCTTTCCTCAACTATCCATGTGTTCACCAGTCCAGAAACTCCCTGATTTAAATGTTAATCTCATCCTAGAACACCCTCACAGAAACACCCAGAATAATGATTGGCCAAATATTTGGGTACACTGTAGCCCAAATTGGCATATAAAATTAACCATGAAAGCTCTTGAATGTTGTCAAATATTTTTCTGCATCAAATGAGAGGACCGTGTGTTACTTTTTCCCCTTCATTCAGTTAATATGATGTGATATAGTGGTTGATTTTCACATGTTCATCCCTCCTTGCATTCCAGGAATAAAGGCTATTTGGTCATGTTGTATAAACCTTTACTATGTTGTTGAATCCAGTTTGTTACTATTCTGTTGAGGATTATTGCATCAATATTGGTAAAGGCTATTGGTCTGTAGTTTTCATGTAGTATCTTTGTTTGGCTTTTGTATTAGTGTAATACTGGCTTTTATATTAGTGTAATGCTGGCCTCTTAGAGTGAATTAAGAAGTGTTCCCTCCTCTTCTGTTGTTTAACTGTGTGGTTGGTTAAAGGAATGGTAAAAACACTATAGGCACTGTGCCAGAACTAACGATTTCTTAAAGAAAGTGTCATTTCAAATTTTTGCAATCAGATATATTGTATCAACTGCTGTTAATTAAGAATCACTGATTAAGGGGCACCTGGGAGACTCAGTCAGTTAAGCATCTTCTCTCTGCTCGGGTCATGATCCCAAGGTCCTGGGATGGAGGCCTGCATCAAGCTCCCTGCTCATTGGGGAGTCTGCTTCTCCTTCTGTCTCTTCCCTGGGTTTGTGCTCTTTCTTCCTCACTCTCTTACTCTCAAATAGATAAATAAAATCTTAAAAAAAAAAAAAAAAAGAATCACTGCTTAAGACTGGGGAGAAGACCAACATTTAAAGATAAATAATGCAGTTGGTAAGGAGCTTTTTGCAACGTAAGAGATACCCTCAGGTAAACTGTGATTGATCGTCAGTTGCAATAATTCTGACGTAGATTAAAATGAAAGAAGTGGGCTGGAAAGAATCACAGAAGAGGAAGAACTTAGACTTCATATAAAGAGAGATGGCAGGCATAATAAATCATAGATGGAAAAGTAGAACAGACAAGAACAATGAAGTTGGAATGAGCCAGGACATATTCATGGGCAGCGAAGACCCCATTTGGACTGGGACAAAAGGTTTAGGAAGGTGAAGAGTTTGAAATGGTCCTCTACAGACTGGTACAGTAGGGGGCTGGAACTTTTAAGAGGGTGGAATTTATCTTAAAGGGCTGCTTGAGAGGCTAGAGGAGGTTTGTGATATGGTCTGTTTTATCAGTGAGTAAGTATTTTATCAGTGCAAGGAGGCTGCATGAGCAGAGTCCTTGAGCTGAATGAGACTGACATCAAGGTCGTAGGACAAAGGAAGTCAGGAGGGCATGATTTGGTCTGTTTTGTTTACTGCCCTAGTGCCTGGGCATTTCATACAGCTGGTGTTCTATATTTATTGAATGAATGAATGAAAAAGACATAAACTGGCAAATGGAAATAAGAAAATGCAAAGAATGTTTTGAAGAAAAGAGCAGTAGTACTGAGGGAGTGGTTAGATATGAGTATCAAGATTATCTTAATTAACATTTGTAACAATGGGAGAGTTTATAACCTATTGAGGGAATGATGGTGGCACCAGTTATTACTGGGAAATTTAAAGGTGAAGCCAATTAAGTGGAAGAGAGTTGGGGAGAATATAGGCTTGTTTAAAGTTGAGTTTGAGGTGCTGGATGAAACATCTAAGTGGCAATGCGTAGTATAACAGGAACTGGATTTTGAAGAAGTGAGGATTGTGAATATTGATTTTTTTAATCTTTCAGAATCCTTGCATTTAGGTTATATTTTAAACCTTAGGCATAGGTCAGATCTAATTTAAAAGCAGGAAAACAGAAAAACAAAGTTTTGGAAATTTGAAGAGCATCCACATTCAGGTGATTGTAAGTGAAATATATTGAAATATACCTATGAAAAACACATACTGAATGACTGAAGAGTGTTAAGCTACAGCAAAAATAGAATTTTTAGTGTTAAGAGTTATCATGAATGATCTGAAATGACTGAAATGAGTTCCCAATGATTGAAGATTAGACTGGTAAGAGAAAAATATAGCTAAAATCAAGAACCAAATTTTAGGAGTGCCTGCGTAGTTCAGTCAATTAAGTGTCCAACTCTTGATTTTGGCAAGAATCATATTTTATTTTACTTTGGGGAAGTACCCACATAGCAGTAAATATTCTCTTACCCAGCCTTGTATTCACCTCTGTCCCAATTCCACTCCTTCCAAAATTCTCAGGATTCATTCCCTGGCATATTTGCCTCATTTCTGCATGGGCCTATTAGACCATTCCAAGAAGAATTAAGCATTCCTTGGAAGAATGTTCACACTGCTGTGCACAGTGATATCATCATGCTTTGGAGCATCAATTTCAAATGCCCATGTACAATTTAAACTGGGCCTGTTATTAATAGCTATGGGAATAAAGAGAGAGGATTTAGGGATGTTGCATTTTTATGTTTTTTTTCTTTTATTACACTTTTTACATTTTTATTGAAATGTAATTAACATATAGTGTTATGTAAGTTCCAGGTGTGCACTATAATGATTCAGCAATTCTATGCATTAACCAGTGCCCCTCAAGATAAGTGTACTCTTAAGAGTATACTTTATTTCACCCACCCCCCATGCACCTCCCCTCTGCTCATCAGTTTGTTTTCTATATTTAAGAGTCATTCTTTGGTTTGTTTCTATTTTTCTTCATCTGCTTTCTTTCTAACACAGAAGGTTATCTTTTCATTTTATTGATGGTTTCCTTCACTATGCAAAAGCTTTTAATTTGGGGGTAGTCCCAGTTGTTTAATTTTGCTTATGTTTCCCTTGCCTGAGAAGACGTATCTAGAAAAATGTTTCTATGGCCAATATCAAAGTAATTATTGCCTATATTCTCTTCTAGTTTTATGGTTTTAGGTCTCACATTTAGTCTTTAATCCATGTTGAGCTTATTTTTGTATGTGGTCATTCTTTTTCATGTAGCTGTCCAGTTTTCTCAACACCATTTGTTGAAGAGATGTATTTCCCCCACTGTATGTTCTTGCCTTCTTTGTAGTGGATTACTTGATCATATAAACATGGATTTATTTCTGGGTCTTATCTGTTTCACCGATCTATGTGTCTGTTTTTGTGCCAGTACCTTCCTGTTTTTATTTCTACAGCTTTGTAGTATATCTTGAAATCTGGGATTGTAGTGTCTCCAGCTTCATTCTAATTTATCGAGATTGCTTTAGCTATTCAGGGTCTTTTGTGGTACCTTACAAATTTTGGGATTATTTGTTCTAGTTCTCTGAAAAATGTGGGAAATTTTATAGAGATTACAGTAAATCTGTAGATTATTTTGGGCAATATAGGCTTTATAATTGTATTGGTCCTTCTAATCCATAACCATGGAATATATTTCCGCTTGTTTTGTGTTATCTTCAATTTTATCAATGTTTTATACTTTTCAGAGTATAAATTTTTCACCTCCTTGGTTAAGTTCATTCCTAGATATTTTATTCTTTTTGGCACAACTGTAAATGAGATTATTTTCTTAATTTCATTTTCTGCTGCTTCCTCATTAGTGTAAAATGCAATAGATTTTTATATATTGATTTTGTATCCTATCATTTTACTGAATTCATTTCTTAGTTCTAGTATTTTTGCAGGGGGAGCCTTTAGGGTTTTCTAGATATAGTATTATGACATCTGCAAATAGTGACAGTTTAATTTCTTCTTTGTGAGTTTGGAAGCCTTTTATTTCTTTTTCTTGTCTAATTGCTGTGGTGAGGGTTTCCAGTACTTTGTTGAATACAAGTGGTGACAGTGGACATCATGTCTTGTTCTTAGGGGGAAAGCTTTCAGTTTTTTGCCTTTGCTTATGATGTTAGCTATGGGTTTGTCATATATGGCCTTTATTACGTTACAATATGTTCCTTCTAAACCCACTTTGTGGAGAGTTTTTATCATAAAGATATGTTATACATTGTCAAATATTTTTTCTGCATCTGTTAAGATGATAGTGTGATTTTTATGCTTTCTCTTGTTGATGTGATGGATATGCAGATATTTATTGTGGTGAATGATTTTTTTAATGTATTGTTGGATTTTTTTGCTAATATTTTGTTGAGGATTTTTGCATCTATTTTCATCAGAAATATTGGCCTGTATTTTCCCTTTTTTTTTTTGGTAGTATCTTTGTCTGGTTTTAGTATCAGGGTGCTGGTCTTGTGGGATTAACTTGGAAGTGTTCTTTCTCTTCCATTTTGTAGAATAGTTTGAGGGGAATAAGTATTAACTCTTTTAAACATTTGGTAGAATCTGCCTGTGAATCTATCTAATTTTGGACTTTTGTTTATTGGGAGTTTTTTTTATTACTGATTCAATTTCATTGCTAGTAATCAATCTTTTCAAATTTTCTATTCCTTATTCAGTTTTGGAAGATATATTTCTAGAAACTCATTCATTTCTTTTAGGCTATCCAATTTGTTGGCATATAATTTTTCATAATATTCTCTTACAGTTCTTTGTTATTTCTGTGATATCAGTTATTTCTCCTCCATTTCTGATTTTGAGTCATTTCTCTCTTTCTCCTTTTTTTTTTTTTTTTTTAAAGGAGTCTGGTTTACCAATTTTGTTGATCTTTTCCAAGAACCAGTTCCTGGTTTCATTATTCTTTTTTATTGTTTTTGTAGTCTAACTTATTTGTATCCAAAATTTATTATTTCCTTTCTTGTACTGGCTTTAGGTTTCATTTGTTCTTTTTCTAGCTCTTCTAGGTATAAGGTTAGATTTTTATATGGGATTTTTCTGGCTTCTTGAGGTAGGCCTGTATGCTATCATTTTCCCTCTTATGACATTTTGCTGCATTTCAAAGATTTGGATTTTAATTTGTCTCCATTAATTTTTTATTTCATCTTTTTTTTTTCTTGACTAATTTGCCGTTTAGCTTCTATGTGTTTATGATCCTTGCAGTTTTATTCTTGTGACTGATTTCTAGTTTCATACTATTGTGGTAGGAAAACATGCATGATTTCAGTCCTTTTCAAAATTGAGTCCTGTTTTGTGGCTGAACATATGATCTATTCTGGAAAATATTCCATATGAACTAGAAAATAATGTGTATTTTGTTGGTTTTGCATAGAATGTTCTGAATATATCTTTCAGGTCTATTTGATCTCATGTATTATTCAAAGCCACTGTTTCCTTGTTGATTTTTTTTGTCTGGATGATCTATCCATTGAGATAAGTAGCTAGTTAAATTACCCTACAATTGTTAACACTGTCTGCTTCTTCCTTTATGTCTCTTAATAGTTGCTTTATGTATTTAGGTTCTCCCATGTTCAATACATAGGTACTTATAATTGTTATGTTCTCTTATTGGATTGTTCCCTTTATTACTATGTAATATCCTTTTCTCTCTTGTTAGTCTTTGAGAGTCTGTTTTGTCTGATAAGTAGTACTACCCCACCTTTCTTTTCACTTTCATTTGCATGGTAAATGTTATTCCATCCCTTTGCTTTTAATCTAGATGTGTCTTTAGGTCTGAAATAAGTCTCTTATAGGCAGCAGATAGATGGCTATTCCTTTTTTATACATTCAGTTACCTGTGTCTAGATTGGAGCATTTAGTCCATTTAAAGAAAGATAGCTATGCACTTACTGCCTTTTTGTTAGTTGTTTTACAATTGTTTTTGTACTTTTTCCTGTTTCTTTCTTCTTCTCTTGCTCTTTTCCCTTGTGGTTTCCTGACTTTCTTTAGTGTTATGCTTGGATTTTTTTCTCTTATTTTTGTATGTCTAATAAAAGATTTTTGAATTGTCATTACCATTAGGTTCATATGTAACATCTAATGTGTATAGCACTCTATAATAGGTTGGTAATTGCTTATGTATGAAACCATAAAAGGACTAAATTTTTGCTTCCTCCCCACTTTATGTATATGATGTAATACTTTACATGCTTTTACTTGGTGAATTCCCTGACCAATTTTTGTAGATATAATTGATTTTACTGATTTTGTGCTTTAAGCTCCATACTGGTTTTATAAGTGATTATTATTTTTATTATATATTTACACTTATCTGTGAATTTTTTTCCTTTCATAGTTTTTTTCTCTCTTTTTTTCTTTTTCTTTTTTTTTAAAGATTTTATTTATTTACTTGACTGGCAGATATCACAAGTAGGCGGGGGTGGGGGGGAGCAGGCTCCCCGCTGAGAAGAGAACCAGTTGTGGGGCTCCATCCTAGGACTCTCAGATCATGACCTGTGGAGAAATCAAGAGTCAGATGCTTAACTGAATGAGTCACGCAGTCACCCCATAATTTTCTTCTTTATTGATAATGGCCTTTTCTTTCCACTTCAGGAATTCCCTTGAACTTCTTTTGTAAGCCTGGCTTAGTGATGATGAACTCCTTTAACTTTTGTTTGTCTGGGAAATTATCTCTACTTGATAATGATAGCCTAGAAGAATATAGAATATTTTGGGTTGCAGGTTTTTTTCCTTTCAGCCCTTTGAGTGTATCATGCCACTCCCTTCTGGCTTGCAGCAAAATTTCTGCCAAAAAATCAGCTTTGGGCCTTTCTTGTATGTAACTGTTTTCCTTTCTCTTGCTGCTTTTATATCTCTCTCTTTATCACCACTTTTTGCCATTTTAATTATTATGTATCTTGGTGTATACCTCCTTGGGTTAATTTTGTTGGGGGAGCTCTGTGAACTCGGGGTCTAGATATCTGAATTATTTCCCCAGATAGGATTTTTTTAGTTATTATTTCTTGAAATAAATGTTCTGTCCCCTTCTCTCTCCCTTCTCCTATTATTCCTGTATGTGACTGTTATTATTCTTGATGTCTCTGAGTTCACTTAAGCTATTCTCATTTTTTCTTTTTCTTTTTTTCTGTTGAGTTTGATTATTTTCTATTACTCTGTCTCCAGATCTCTGATCCATTCATTTGCCTACTCTAATCTGCTATTTATTCCCTCTAGTGTATTTTTTCTTTCCCTTATTGAATTCTTCATCTCTGACTGGTTATTTTTTGTATTTTCTATTTCTTTGTTGAAGATCTCATGGGAATCTTTTACTCAAGTTCAGTGACTATCTTAATGACCATTATCTTGAATTTTTTAAATTAGTGATGTTGCTTATTTCCATTTCCCTTAGCTCTTTTTCTGAGCTTTTGCCCTCTTCTTTTATTTGGGACTTATTCTTATGTCTCCTCATTTGCTAACTCTCTGTGTTTGTTTCTATGTATTAGGAAAGTCAGTTATGTCTTCTGATCTTGTGACGAAGAGGTCCTGTGGTGCCATATGGTGCAGTGCCCCTTGTTTACTTGAACCATGTGCATTAGGGTTGTCCCCTGTGTGGGCTGCTGTGCCCTACTGTTTTGGTTAATCCATGTGTGCCCTTAGTCCAATTGGTTCCAGTGGCCTACTTTGCCTGTTGGGGGCACCCTGAGCAGGGTTTGGTCTTTGTGCTGTTAATGTTTGGTCTCCAGGGCCAGCCTGGGCTTGTAGGCCGGCATTAAGAGCAGTCAGACCAGATGCCTGCCCACACAGCCTATTTGCCAGGGCTGCAGTTGGGCTGATGTACAGGGAGCTCCCCCTGTGTTGTTGCCTGACAGGCTTTCCTTGGTAGGCAGGATGGCAGTCAGACCAGATTCCTGTCTTCCAGTTTGGGACTAATGACCAGGGCACTCTTTCTGTGCTGCCAACTATAAGGTTTTGCTGCTAGGACTGTGAGTGCATTGGTGTGTCTGTCCCTCTCTTCAGGGCAGGAGTTGCTTTGGAGTGGCACTGACCCCTGCTGGGCCAGTTAAGGCAGTAGCAGCTTTGGAGGAATGGCTGCCAAGTGGGGTGGGTTGGATGTGCAGGTAAATGCAGGGGTAGTGCCCTGGGTCCTAGCAAGATAGGTGGAGAGGGTTTGTGCTAATTCCCACAAATATCTGCTATCTAGGCCAGGAGAGAAATGGTGCCCACCAGCACTTTTGTTCTTGGAGTAGTTTTCTAAATATCGCTGCACCCCCAGTGCACATTCTGAGATTAGTAATACAATCTCCTCCCTGTACGTCCCTGGTGCTTTTCTAACTGCATTTCTGTACTGTGTTTCAGTCGAGTTATGTGTTAGGCTGTCTCTTTAAGGGCAGGCCTCAGTTCCTTAAAGCCCTCCAGCTCTCCCAGAGCTAAGCCCATTGATTTTTAAAGTATTGAGAGTTAAGCCCCTAAGCCCATTGATTTTTAAAGTATTGAGAGTTAAGCCCTGATGATTGTAAAAACTCTCAAAGTTAAGCCCCACCGATTTTCAAAGCCACATGTTTTGTGGATTCATCTTCCCAGTGTCAGTCCCCCATGCCTGGGGTACCTGGTATGGAGACTGATCCTCTCGCTTCTCCGCATTTGTGGTGTCCCTCTTGTTCATGGTTAGTCTTAACTCAGGTTTGATTCCCAGCTGTGTCTGTGCCCTTCTACCCTTTGCAATGTGATCTCCTGTCTCTGATTAACTCTGGAAAGTTTGTTCTGCCAACTTTTGGGTCACTTTCAGAGTTAGTTGTGCTGCTGTGTTTCTTATCTTGGTGTGTCCATGCGACTAAGTGAGCTCAGGGTCCTCCTCCTCTCCCCATCTTCCCAGAACCTCCGAGAACTCATTTTAAAACTGGAGAACCTCAGGAAGAAAACGTATGATCATGGGAAAAGGATGGAGTCATTGGAGCTGCCCCCACCCCCACTATAAATATGGCTCTGTGCTGGTTGCAGAATCTTCAGAAAGAGCAAAGCAGAAGGGCAGCTGTCCAGCTCCTGGGCTTCTCTAGGACCTCGAAGGGACAGCTGTGTCACCAGGCTTCTGGTTGTTTTCCTATTCATTCCTCATCAACAGCACCCAGACCCCAAATAATCAATTAAGAAATTCATTTCTTAATTATTTTTTACTGCTGTATTGAGATATATTAAGTAAAACTTAACACCAGGTAGCTAAGATGATTAGTTTTGATCTGTATATCAAGCCATCACTACCAACAAGAGAGACAGTAATTCTGTCTCCCCTGAGTTTCCTTATGCCTACATACAATCCATTCTTCTCTCTACCCTGACCCCAGGCATTTTCTAGAATTTTATGTACTTGATATCATACAGTATGTATTTTGTGTAAGGCTTTTTCAGCATATTTCTGAGATTCACCCATGTTGATTTATCAGTAGTTTATAAATAACATTGTTATTTCTATGTAGGCCATTATATGAGTATGGTATAGTTTATTCTACAGATGGACATCTGGAATGTTTCCAGTTTGGGGCTACTGCAAATAAAGATCCTAAAAGCATTTATCTATAAGTCTTTATTAGATATATGTTTTTCTTTCTATTTGATAAATAACAAGAATAGAATAGATGGTATGTATTGTATGTATATTTAATTTTTTAAATAAATTTTTATAGTATATTTAATTAATAAACTGTTTTTCATAGAAGTTGTACTGTTTTGAGCAAGAATGCTCAACATTGTTGAGCAAAAATACTCAACATTCTTGCCAATGCTTTTAGCATTCTAGAGGGTATGTGGTTGGATCTTGTGTTTTTCTTATTATTATTAAAGTAAAATATTTATTGTGAAAATTAGAATTTACATATAAGCAAGAATATTAAAACATGTCTATATCTTACCTTCCAGAGTTGAATACTGATAACTTTTGGATGTTTATGCATTAGTCAATGTGATCTGAAAAATCACTATGAGACCTGGTGGTATTTAGTTGGGACAGATTAGCTGCCACCTGCTGTGTTAGCAGTTGTCATATGGAAGAAGGGTAAATATACTCTATGAGGCTGAAAAGAACCATAGCAGTAAGCAGGAATTATGATGAGCTATCCAGTAAGGGAATGGACTGCCCAACACCGTGAGGTATTCCTCATTATTACATATAACTAAATCTTAACTGGCAAACGTTTGTCAGAAAAATTATGGAAAAATGCCTATGTTGGAGGAGAGGTCAAGCTAAATGACTTCTAAAATTCTTCTTAATTCTAATATTTTATGCTGAAGAAATACTTGCTGGATATATACATATATTAGGTTAACAACACTCATGAGACAATTTGTGGTGTTCTTTTTGTTGAGTATAGTTCGTACACAGTGTTATCATAGTTTGAGGTGTACAACATAGTGATTCAACAAGTTTATATGTCATGCTATGCTCACTACAAATGTAGCTACCATCTGTCACTATACAACTCTATTCCAATACCATCAAGGTATGTATTCCCTGTTCCATACCTTTTATTCCCATGACATGTTCATTCCCTAATCTGAAGCCTGTGTTTCCCACTCCCTCCCCTTCATCCATTTTGCTCATCTCCCCTTTCCTCTGACAACCATCAGTTTGTTCTCTGTATCTATAGGTCTTATTTTGCTTTTTGTTTCTTCATTTTTTTCCCCTTAGATTTCACATTTAAGTGAAAAACCTAAGGTATCTTTTTCTGTTTTACTTATTTCACTTAGCACAGTACTCTCTAGCTCCATCCATGTTGTAACAAATGGCATATGCCATTCTTTTTTAAGGAAGAGTAATATTCCATTATATATATCTCACATCTTTCTGATCATTCTTTTATCAGCGGACACTAAGGTTGCTTCCATGTCTTGGCTGTTGTAAATGATGCTATAATAAACATATGGGTGCGCATATCTTATGAATTAATTTTTTTGTTTTCTTTGGGTAAATACACAGTAATGGAATTACTAGATCATATAATTAATTCTATTTTTAATTTTTTGAGGAAATGCCATACTGTTTTCCACAGTGGTTACACCAGTTTACATTCCTACTAGTGGTGCGTGAGGGTTCCTTTTCCTCCACAGCCTTGCCAACACATGTTATTTCTTGTGTTTTTTGATTATAGCTACTGTGACAGGTATGAAGTGATATCTCATTGTGGTTTTGAATTGCTTTCCCTGATGATTAGCAGTGTCAAGCAGGCATAGAGATGTTGGCCATCTGTATGCCTTCTTTGGAAAAATGCCTATTCAGGTCTTCTGCTCATTTTAATTGGATTATTTTTGGGGGGCGGGGTTAGTGTTGGCTTGTATAAGTTCTTTATCTGTTTTGGATACTAACCCCCTTATTGGATGTATCATTCAACACATATCTTCTCCCACTCAGTAGGTAGCCTTTTTGTTTTGTTGATGGCTTCCTTTGCTGTGCAAAAGCTTTTTTGATACATTCCCAATACTTTAATTTTGCTTGTGTTTCTGTTGCCTGTTTCTGTGGCTGATGTCAAAGGACTCACTGCCTGTATTCCCTTCGGGGAGTTTTGTATTTTCAGGTCTCACATTTAGGTCTTTAATCCATTTATTTTTATATTTATTTTTGTATAGTGTGTAAAGAAGTGGTCTGGTTTCATTCTTTTGCATGTTGCTTCTCTCTTGCTACTTGTAAAATTCTCCCTTTATCTTTAACCTTTGATGTTTTAATTATTATGCATCATGGTGTGGACCTCCTTGGTTTCATTTTGTTTGGAACTCTCTGTGCTTCCTGACCCTGGAAATTTATTTCCTTGACTAGGTTAGGGTAGTTTTCAGCTGTTATTTCTACAAATAAGTTTTCTACTCCTTTTTTTCTGTGTCTTCTTCTAGGACTTCTTTAATGTAAATGTTCACTTGATGTTGTTCCAGAGAGTCCTTAAAATGTTCTCAACTTTTTGAATGCCATTTTCTTTTTACTGTTCAGCCGGGATGCTTTCCTTTACCCTGTTTTCCAGATCACTGATCTGTTCTTCTGCATCTGCTAATCTACTATTGATTCCCTCTAATGTATTTTTAATTTCAGTTATTAATTTCAATTCTGATTTGTTCTTTTTTTTTTAAAGACTTTTATTTTATTTATTTGACAGACAGAGATCATAAGTAGGTGGAGAGGCAGGCACAGAGAGAGAGGAGGAAGCAGGCTCCCTGCTGAGCAGAGAGCCTGATGTGGGGCTCTCGATCCCAGGACCCTGTGATCATGACCTGAGTTGAAGGCAGAGGCTTTAACCCACTGAGCCACCCAGGTGCCCCTGATTCGTTCTTTTTTATATTGTTTCCACTCTTCTCTCCAGTCCAATGAGAATCTTTAAGATCATTATTTTAAACTCTATTAGGCATATTGTTTATCTCTGTTTCATTTAATTCTTTTTCTAAAGTTTTGTTTTAAATTCTTTCATTGGGAGCATATTCCTCTGGCTCCCCATTTTGTTTGACTTTCTGTATTTGTTTTTATGAATTAGGCTGAAGAGCTACTTCTAAACCTAAAGTCATCTTATGTATGGTTGTCCCTTATGTAGACTGTGTGTGCCTGGTGACTTTGGCTGTCTGGCTAGAGCTATGGCTGGTATGTGCTAGGAGTCATGTGGCAGTCTGTGCTGGGGCTGTCTTCGCAGTAAGGCCAGCACTGAAGTGGTGCAGGCTGCAGGGCTCCTGAGGATCTCTATGTGGGGGGCACCCTGGAAGGGCAGCTATAACTAAAGTGGGTACAGGTCTAAGGGTTCTGGGTGTCTATGTGCAGAAAGCACCTGGTAGGACAGGTATAGTTGAAGTGGGGGGATTGAAGCCAGGGGGATCCTGAGGTTTATATGAAGAGGCACCCTGGCAGGGGAGCTAAAGCTGAAGTGGATTTTAAGCTGAGAGGTTGCATAGCTCTACATGCAGAGGGCACCTTACCAGGATGGCTTATGGGTTGATGTGGTCCCTGGGCTCTCTGTGAAGAAAGTGTTCTGAATCTGAAAGTTGGTACAAGTTGGACTGTCCTTAGGCTCTAGACACAGAGGGCATCTTGGCAGGATAGCTGAAGCTGACATAGGTGTAAGCCAGGATGTTCTGGGGCTCTTCACGCTAAAGTTGCCCTGGCAGGGTGGCGGGAGGGGAGGCAGGTTGTGGACTGGGAAGTACTAGGACTCTCCATGCAGAGGGGACCCTGGCAGGATAGCTACAGCTGAGGTAGGTGCAAGTGTGGCCTGGGAAGGACCTGGGGTGTTCAGAGGGCACCTTGGCAGGATAGCAGAACTAAAGTTGGGATGGTCCAGGGCTCTCTACACAGGATCTTGTGGGAGACCAGCTGGAGCCAAGGCTGAGTGTGGGCCAGGGGATACTGCTGTATGCAGCCTAGGGGCAGACCTGACTAGATAGTTGCAGCTAAGCAGGTGTGCATTGATATTGTGGCTGGGCTCTGTGAGTAGAGGGTGCCCTAGCAGCACAATTATAGCTGAGGTGGGTGCAAGCCAGGGTGTCCTGGGGTACTCAGTGCAGAAGGTGCCCTGGCAGGACAGTTGGAACTGAGAGGGCACAGGCTGGAGGTTCCCAGGGCATTAGGCACAGGGGCACCTTGGTGGGGTGGCTGGAGCCAAGGCACACATCAGCTGGGAGGTTCCAGAGCACTCTCCACCAGGGATGCGCTGCCCTAGCAAGCTGTCTGAAGCCAGAGTGGTGTGGGTCTGTAGTATTCCAGGGTGCTTTGCACCTGTGTCACATTGTCATGACAGCTGGAGCTGTAGTGAGTGCTAACCCCCAAGGACTTCCCTATGTGCACTGTTCTGGAGCTGCCTTGGTGGGATGGGTGGGACTGGTGTGGGGTAAGGACCTGGTGCTCACTGAGGCAGCAGGCCAGCTATGGCTTCCAGACCTTGCTGGAGTCTACCCTCTCAAGGTAGAGGGGAAATATAAACCATGGCTCTTGCCAACTCCTTCAACTTCAGCAGCTTCCCTGCCATTTGGCAGATTTCCAGGGGTGGATCTTTTATTTATTAGTTACTATTTTAAACTGCGGCTTTTTTTTTTTTTTTTTTTTTTTTTTCCTGTGCCCCAGGGAACATGAATCTGTCTGCTCAGGGTACCTCAATGCTCTTCTTCCCCACTGTAGTTCACATCTTTGTTAGGGGTGGGGGTTCCCTTTGTTTCCTTATCTTTGTCTCTCTTGCCCTTGTCTTATCTTTTGTTGTGTAGGAGTTGTTAAGTCAGCCTTCAGTTCTTCTTCAGGGGGAATTGCTCTATAAATAGGTGTAGAGTGTGTGTCTGTGGAGGAGGTTAAGTTCAGGTTCTTCCTGTGTTGCCATCTTGGACTAGAACTCAGATCCATTTTGGTTTTAATTTGCGTAATCCTAATGACGAATGACGTTGAGCATCTTTTCTTCTGCATGTTGGCCATTCGTATTTTTTTGTGTGAAATTATCTGTCCAAATATTTTGCTTATTTTTAATAAGGTTATTTATATTATTATTGAGTCCTAAGTGTCTTTTATATATATTCTGAATGTATGAACAGGACTGCTCTTAATTAACTCTTTTCATTTTCTTTCATCTGAGAATCTTTATTTTCCCCCACTTTTATCCTTGAAAGACATTTTCATACTTTCACTGGATGTAGAAGTCTGGGTTGATCAGCTCTTGTAGTGTATTAAATATGTGGTTCTGCTGTCTTCTGGCCTTCATGGTTTCTCTTGAGAAATTCATGGATTTGAATCATTGTTCCCCTATACGTAATATGTGTTTTCATTTTTTCTCCAGCTGCTTTCAAGAATTCTTTAGTGATCTTTGGATTTTAGAAATTTGGTTATTGTGTTGAGGCATTGGTTTGAGTTTATTCTATATGCAACTTGCTAAGTGTCTTGAATATTTAAATGTATGCCTTTCACTAAATTGGGGAAGTATTTTGCCATTCTTGCTAAATATTTTATCTGTTTCAATCTGTCTTCTCTCTGTGGGACTCTAATTATACTATATTAAATCTTTAGATGCTATCTATAGACACTGGTCACTCTGACTTTTTGTTTTCAATCTTTTATCTCTGTTTGGCAGGTTGGATAATTTATATTGTATATTCAAGTGTACTGACCCTTTTATCATCTCTCTTCTGATATTGAGTACATCCAGTCATTTTTTTCCACTTCAGATATTGTATTTCTCAGTTCAATATTTTTCAGTTGATTCCCTTTTCTATTTTCCATTTCTCTGTTGAGAATTTGTATCCTTTCATTTATATCAAATGTGTTTTCCCTGACCTTATGAAACATAGATATAATAGCTACCTTAATATCTTTGATAATTCTCTCTTGAGATTGGCATTTGTTGACTGTTATTTTCCCTTGAGAGTTCATCCTATTTTCCTAGTTGTGTGTATGTTGAGAGATTTTGAATTGTATCCTGGATATTGCAAATGTTATATATTGTAGCCCCTGGGTCCTGTTGTAAGCCTCTGAAGAATTCTTGATGTTGAAAATAACTAGGTTGTATTCAGACCCTAAGTTCTATCTCATTTTTGTTAAATCAATTAAAAAAAATACATATATGCATATCTTTCCACTTGTTATTGGAGATTGCTCTAAGAGCAATAATTCATTTATTCACCTAGTCACTTTATTACTTTAGGATTCCTCTTTTTCTTTATTCTCCCCGATCTATTTCACTTCTAGTATAACACTTAATAAAAGGGGGGGAGATGTTCTCTTTTAGGTTAGCCCACTAAGAAGTGCTTTCTTCAATTCACTTCTGATCTCACCTAGAAGAATCAAGAGAGTCTTCAATTTTGGAGATTTTTCCCTCAGCCAGTCTTAATGAATTTCTCCTGCCAGATCATTCCTACTTTTTCTTTTGCCCTTTTCACTCATATTGCTTCTTAGATTCCGCCTTCACTTCAATCAGACTTCAGGGGTACAGAACTTGAAATCATACAGTACTAATCACATTGCCATCCTGCCTCCACCTAATCCTGACTACCTTTCTAGTCCAGTTGTAGAGCCTTACATCTAACATCTGGTGTATCGGCTTCTCACTAGCTCCCCCCCACTCCCTCAACTGATGTTCTTTCCATAATTGTTCTTTTCTGACCACCTAATAGAGACACAAATCTATTAGCTATGCATTCTTCAATTTTTATCAAAGCTTTTGCTGCTTTTTGTTTATAAAAGACAATCACATTTGGATTTTGAACACATGCTGAAAATTAAATTATTCATGAAATGCTTGATGCTTATAATGGTTCTGGCTAAAACCAGCTGCTAAAAACCTTCTTACATAGCTATGAAATTCTTCTAATTATGCAAACAGAGACCACAGCTCTTCAATATTCAAACTGGAGGTTGTGCTTTAAAACTTTATAACTAAGTATTACATACAACATACACTATGAGAAGAAAATATTTCTAAATTGTGTTAGAAAAAAATGATTTCCATTATATTCTCATCCAAGTCTTTGCTTCAGACAACTGCTCTGGGTTCCATTGCTCAACACTGAAAAAATTTGAAAGGAACATGGGCTATTTCTTTGTTGCCCTTTGAAAAATCCTGATAGTTTTGACATTTCAGGATATATTAAGCTGAAAATTTCACTAATTATGAAAACTGGTAAGCTTCTAGAACTTCTTTTGGTAATACCTTGTTAAAGAGGCATATCTGCCTCTTTGTTTTATGCTTATTAGATGGTTCAAAGGAATTTGTAAAGAAGTTTTTATATTTATAGGAAGAACTACACTGGTGAGGTACTTTTAGAAAAAATGATAAACTAATGTGTGGTAATTACTTACTAATAATCTTACACAAGTCCCAATTATGTTAGCTCTGGGAGAAAGGCCTAAGAAATATCCAACACAATATAGACCTTCCAGGAGCTGTGAAACAACTTAGAGGATCACAGAGGAGCTGAGGACAAAATGGATTTTAACTAAGAGCCATTAAGAACAATGACAGGTCCCTAACCAGAGCAGTTAGTGCTCTACAGGGCTGCTGTGTGAAGACATCAGTGACATTGAAAGATAAATATGTAACTTTACACAATAAAATAGAATCATGAACTACACAGAAATTCATGTGGCATTTTTGGAATTTTGGAAATTATTTGAAATACTAACTTGATAGAGAAACTTTGAGGCTTCAGAATACACTTAACTAAAAGTGGCTACCAGAAGATGTTAGGTTTGACCACATTCACTTTGCTTTTCAGTGCTGTCCAAAAGAAAAAGTCCTGATGCTTTCCCACTTGGGCTGTTGCTGCAATTAGACATTTGGAACTGCACTAGAGATACTGTGTCATTAGGAACAAGTGATTCTGAGGCTGAAGGTTGTAGTTGTGAAACAGTCCTGGGTTGGGGGCAGGACAGAAATGCTTCCAGTCATAGTTCCAAGGAAGAGAGAAAAGTAGATAACCATGTGGGGGTTCAGATGCCTTTTATTTATTTATTTTTTGTTGTTGTTTGAATCCTGAGGGTAGGACTTCTAGTACTATGTTGAACAACAGTGGTGAGTGGACATCCCTGCTGTGTTCCTGACTTTAAGGGGAAAGCTCTCAGTTTTTCCCCTTTGAGAATGATATTCACTGTGGGCTTTTGTTATATGGCTTTTATGATATTGAGGTATGTTCTCTCTATGCCTACACTGTGAAGAACTTTAAGAAAGGGTGCTGTACTTTGTCAAATGCTTTTTCTGCATCTATCAAGAGATCATGTGGTTCTTGTCCTTTCTGTTAATGTAGTGTATCACATTGATTGACTTGTGAATGTTGAACCACCCTTGCAGTCCAGGAATAAATCTTACCTGGTCATGGTTAATAATCCTTTTAATGTACTGTTGGATCCTGTTTGCTAGTATCTTGGTAAGAATTTTTGCATCCATGTTCATCAGGGATATTGGTCTGTAATTCTCCTTTTTGGTGGATGGAGTCTTTGTCTGGTTTGGGGATCAAGTTAATACTGGCCTCATAGAGTTTGGAAGTTTTCCTTCCATTTCTGTTTTTTGAAACATCTTCAGAAGAATAGATATTAATTCTTTAAACATTTGGTAGAATTCCCCTGGGAAGCCATCTGGCCCTGGACTCTTGTTTGTTGGGAAATTCTGGGTTACTAATTCAATTTCCTTTCTGATTGTGGACCTTTCTGTTTCTTCCTGTTGCAGTTTTGGTAGTTTATATATGTTTCCAGGAATGCATCCATTTCTTCAAGATTGTCTCATTTGTTGGCATATAGTTGTTAATAATATGTTCTTATAATTGTATTTCTTCGGTGTTGGTGGTTGATCGATCCTATTATTTCAAAGAACCAGCTCCTAGTTTCGTTGATCTGTTCTGTTCTTCTGGTTTCTGTTTCATTGATTTCTGCTCTAATCTTTATTAATTCTTTTCTAATGCTTGGTTTACACTTTATTTGCTGTTCTTTCCTCAGCTCTTCTAGGTGTAAGGTTAAGTTGTATATTTGAGACCTTTCATGTTTCTTGAGAAAGGCTTGTATTGATATATACTTGCTACTTAGGACTGCCTTTGCTGAATCCCAGAGATTTTGAACAGTTTTGTTTTCATTTTAATTTGTTTCCATGGATTTTTAAAATTCTTCTAGAATTTCCTGGTTGACCCATTCATTTTTTAGTAGGGTGTTCTTTAATCTCCAACTATTTGAGCTCCTTCCAGATTTCATCTTGTCATTGAGTTCAAGTATGGAAACACTATGGTCTGAAAATATGCAGGGAGTAATCCCAGTCTTTTGGTACTGGATGAAACCTGATTTGTGACCCAGTATACAATCTGTTCTGGAGAGTGATCCATGTACAATCAATAAGAATGTGTGTTCTGTTTCTGTAGGATGGAATACTGGAATATATATCTGTGAAGTCCATCTGGTCCAGTGTGTCATTCAAAGCCCTTGTTTCCTTGTTGATCTTCTTAGATGATCTGTCCATTGCAGTGAGAGTGGTATTAAAGTCCCCTACTATTATTTTATTATTAACAGTGTTTCTTTAATTTTGTTATTAGTTGGTTTATATAATTGGCTGCTCCCATGTTGAGTATAAATATTTACAATTGTTAAATATTCTTGTTGGATAGACCCTTTAATTACAGTATAGTATTCCTCCTCATCTCTTTGATTTAAAATCTAATTTGTCTGATACAAGGATTGCTACCTGAGCTTTCTTTTAATGTCTGTTAGCATGATAAATGGTTTTCCACCCCTCACTTTCAATCTGGAGGGGTCTTTGGGTCAAAAATGAGTCTTGTGCAGAAAGCATATCAATGGGTCTTGCTTTTTTTTTTTTTTTTAAAGATTTTATTTATTTATTTGACAGAGAGAGAGATCACAAATAGGCAGAGAGACAGACAGAGAGAGAGATGAGGAGAAGCAGGCTCCCTGCTGAGCAGAGAGTCCTATTCGGGACTCGATCCCAGGCCCCTGGGATCATGACCTGAGCCGAAGGTAGAGGCTTAACCCACTGAGCCACCCAGGCGCCCCTGGGTCTTGCTTTTTTATCCAATCTAATACCCTGTGTTTTTTGATTGGGGCATTAGCACATTTACATTCACCATAACTATTGAAAGATAGGAGTTTAATGCCATTGTATTGCCTGTAAAATCATTGTTTCTGTAGATTATCTCTGCTCCTTTCTAGACTATGTTACAAAGTTTGATTTTTGACAGATGACATGATACTCTATGTGGAAAACCCAAAAGACTGCACCCCAAAATTGCTAGAATTCATACAGGAATTCAACAGTGTAGCAGGATATAAAATCAATGCTCAGAAATCAGTTGCATTTCTAACAATTAGAAGAAAGAGAAATTAAGGAATCAGTACCATTTATAGTTATACCCAAGACGGTAAGATACCTAGGAATAAAACTAACCAAAGAGACAAAGGATCTGTAGTCAGAAAAATATAGAACACTCATGAAAGAAATTGAGGAAGACTAAAAGGAATGGAAAAACATTCTATGCTTATAGACTAGAAGAACAAATATTGTTAAAATGTCTGTGCTACTTAAGGCAATCTATACTTTCAGTGCAATCGCTATCAAAATACCATCAACTTTTTTTGCAGAACTGGAACAAATAATCCTAAAATTTGTATGGAACCAGAAAAGACCCCAAATAACCAGAGGAATATTGAAAAAGAAAACCAAAGCTGGTGGCATCACAATGCTGGACTTCAAGCTATAAGATACAAACCTATAATCATCAAGATAGTATGGTACTGGCACAAAAACAGACATAGATCAATGGAACAGGATAGAGAACCCAGAAAAGGACTTTCTAATCAACCGGTCTTTGACAAAGCAGGAAAGCATATCTGATGGAAAAACCTTTTCAACAGGTGGTGTTGAAAAAACTAGACAGCGACATGCAAAAGAATGAAAGTGGACCACTTTCTTACACCACATACAAAAATAAATTTATAAGGACCTAAATATGAGACCTGAAACCATAAAAATCTTAGAGGAGAACACAGGCAGCTACATCTGTGATCTCAGCCACAGCAACTTCTTGCTAGACAGGTCTACAAAGGCAAGGAAAACAAAGGCAAAAGTGAACTATTGAGACTTCATCAAGGTAAAAAGGTTTGCACAGCAAAGGAAGCCATCAACAAAACTGAAAGACAGCCAACAGATTGGAAGAAGATATTCGGAAATGTCTTACCAGATAAAGAGCTAGTATCCAAGATCTATAAAGAACTTATCAAACTCAACACCCAAAGAACACTAATCCAATCAAAAAGTAGGCAGAATGCCTGAACAGACATTTCTCCAAAGACCTCCAAATGATGTAACAGACACATGAAAAAAATTCTCCACATTCCTTGGCATCAGGGAAATACAAATCAAAACCACAATGAGATACCACCTCATACCAGTCAGAATGGCTAAAACTCACAAGTTAGGAAATAACAAATATTGGTGAGGATGCAGAGAAGGGGGAACCCTCTTACACTGTTGGTGGGAATGCAACCAACAGTGCAGCCACTCTGGAAAACAGTATGGAAGTTCCTCAGAAAGCTGAAAAGAGAGCTGTCCAATGATCTAACAATTGCACTATTAGGTATTTACCCCAAAGATAGGAATGTAGTGATCCAAAGGGGCACCCATACTCCAGTGTTTATAGCAGCAACGTCCACAATAGCCAAACTATGGAAATAGCCCAGATGTCAATCGACAGATGAATGGATAAAGAAGATGTGGTATATATGTACAATGGAATACCACTCAGCCACCAAAAAAAATAAAATCTTGCCATTTGCAGTGTGGATGGAACCAGAGGATATTATGCTAAGTGAAGGTCAGTCAGAGAAAGACAGTGATATTATCTCATTCATATGTGGAGTTTAAGAAACAAAACAGGATTACAGGGGCAGGGGAGGAAAAATAAAACAAGACAAAATCAGAGAGGGAGACAGACCATAAAAGACTCTTAAATCATAGGAAACAAACAAGGTTACTGGAGGGGAGGGTTTGGGGGATGAGGTAACTGGGTGATGGACATTAAGGAGGACACCTGATGTAATGAGCAATGGGTGTTATGTTAGACTGATGAATCACTGAACTCCACCTCTGAAACTAATAATATACTATATGTTAATTAATTTTATTTAAATTTAAAAATGGTACTAGAAAAGAGAAAACAGTGTGAAGAGGGAGTTTATTATGGCTGAGGAGGAAACCTGTACTTTTGTGGAACTTTAAAATATGTAATCGGCCATTAAAGAGTTTCTGCTACCGGTGAAGAAAGGAGAGTCACGAATTAACATTATCATTATTAAAAAATCTAGCAAGACTTCCTTATTTCTGCTAATTCCCTTATATTTGAAAAAAAAAAAAAAAACATTGTTACCTTTAGAAAATAAAACACGTGGTAGGAGACACCATTTGCAGAATCCAGAAAAGTCTCCGAATAGCTATTTTATGGAAGAAACCCCATTAAAACCCAGTAGAACTTAGAAAGATGCATATGGACATTAATGTTCATATGCCCAATGAGAGTTTCTTAGCTGGTTTTCCTCATTGCAGTTCTAAGGTCTATCTTGATGTTTTCTCAACCAGGATTCAGTGGTGATCTTGGCATCCCTTGGAGGCAACAGAGACTAAATCCTCTGCTCATTGGCCAGCTCTTTTCTCATCTTGTCCTTATTTCTCTTCATCCAACCAGCTAAGACATTGTATGTCACATGTTCTCACCATCTTCTCAAACTCAATACATTCAAAGCTTAAACTCGTGATTTTTCTCACTTTATCCCCTGTTCATGGAACCACTTTTCTCAGTGCTCCAAGCCCCCTGCTGAACTTCATAATCTCTTACTGCCTAAAACTAAATGTTCTTAGAGCCCCTAACAATCCTATATGGTTCCCTTGTCCGTTGTCAGTGTCCTAGTTGTCAGCCACCATTTAGTCTTGCTCACATTGCAAAGGCTACACTCTCCAGCCACACTGATTTCAGATGCCCCATCTTGTTACAGCATTCCCCTGAGGGAAAACCTTGTTACTTCACAAGGCATCCTGGCATCTTCTTCCTTACCTGCTTGACGTGTGGGCTGGCCACTATCAGGCCTCATCCTCTCTGTTCTCTCTCCATGCCCCCTCCCATTGCTCCCAGAAGTTCCATTTCTTCACTAAAAGTATGTATCAAGCTCCCATACACGCTGCTCCACACCCACCCACCATTATTTATATGAAAGCACTTCATAAATTGGGATTCAGCCCACAAATGTGCCTGTTTTTTTCTTCCAAATTTTTATTTAAATTTTAGTTAAATAACATACAACGTACTATTGGTTTTTAAGTAGAATTCAGTGATTCATCACTTATATATAACACCTAGTGCTCACCATTAACAAATGCCCTCCTTAATACTCATCCCCCATTTAGCCCATCCCCCCACGTGTACCCTTCCACCAGCCCTCAGTTTGTTCTCTATCATTAAGAGTTTCTTATGGTTGGCCTCCCCCTCTCTTATTTTCCCCTTCTTACATGTTCTTACATGTTTGCTAAATTGTACATATGAGTGAAATATAATGATATTTGTCTTTAACTGACTTATTTTGCTTAGTATAATACACTCTAACTCAATCCATCTTGCTGCAAATGGCAAAATTTCATTGTTTTTGATGGCAGAGTAATAATCCTCTGTGTGTGTGTGTGTGTACACACACGTACATATACACACACAACATAGATATACATATTACACATATACATATATCACCTCTTTTTTATACACTCATCAGTCAGTGCACACTTGGGCTCTTTACACAGTTTAGCTGTTGTTGATAATGCTGCTATAAACATCAAGGTGCTTGTACTCCTTTGAATCTATATTTTTGTATCCTTTGGGTAAACACTTACTAGTGCAATTGCATAGGGTAGCTCTGTTTTTAACTTTTTGAGGAACCTCCGTACTGTTTTCCATAGTGGCTGCACCAGTTTACATTCCCACCAACAGCATAAGAGGGTTCCCCATTTTCCATATCCTCACCAACATCTTTTGTTTCCTGTGTTGTTAATTTTAGCCATTCTGAATGGTGAGAGGTGGTATCTCATCATGGTTTTGATTTGTTTTTCCTTGATGATGAGTAATGTTGAACATCTTTTAGCTATCTGGATGTCTTCGTTGGAAAAATATCTGTTCATGTTTTTTTGTCTATTTCTTAACTGGATTATTTGGAGGTTATTGGGTGTTGAGTTTGATAAGTTCTTTTTAGATTTTGTGTACTAACCCTTTATCAGTTATGTCATTTGCAAATATCTTCTGTTCCATAGACTGTATTTTAGTTTTGTCCATGGTTTCCTTTGCTGTGCAGAAGCTTTTTATCTTGATGAAGTCCCAAGAGTTCATTTTTGCTTTTGTTTCCCTTGCTTCTGGAGATGTGTCTAGTAAGAAGTTGCTGTGGCCAAAGCCAAAGAGGCAGCCTGTGTTCTCCTCTAGGATTTTGGTGGTTTCCTGTCTCACATTTAGGTCTTTCATCCATTTTGAGTCTATTTTTGTATGTAGTATAAGAAACTGGTACAGTTTCATTCTTCTGCATGTTGCTGTCCAGTTTTCCTAATACGATATGTTAAAGAGACTGTCTCTTTCCATTGGATACTCTTTCCTGCTTTGTCGAAAATTAGTTGGTCATACAGTTGTGGGTCCATTTCTGGGTTCTCCTGTTCTGTTGATGTATGTGTCTGTTTTTGTGCCAGTACCATACTGTCTTGAGGATTACATGTTTGTAATACAGCTCAAAGTCCAGAATTGTGATGTCTCCCACTTTGCTTTTCTTTTTCGGGATTGCTTTGGCTCTCCATGGTCTTCGGTGGTTCCATATTAATTTTAGGATTTTTGTTCTAGCTCTGTGAAATATGCTGGTGGTATTTTGAGAGGGATTGCATTAAATGTATAGATTACTTTGGATTTAACATTTTAACAATGTTAAATGTTTAACAATGTACGTTCTTCCAATCCATGAACATGTAGTTTTTTCCTGTGTCTTTATGTCCTCTTCAGTTTCTTTCATAAATATTCTATACTTTTCAGAGTACAAATCTCTTACCTCTTTGGTTAGTTTTATTCCTAGGTATCTTATTGTTTGTGGTGCAAACAAATGCCCATATTGTACACTCTGTGAAGCCTTCTAACATCTTTCCCTTTAAACATTCCCAGATGACCTATGGTACTTCCCATCTATCCTATAGTACCACAGTTTAGCC
Organism: Mustela nigripes; assembly: GCF_022355385.1. Taxonomy (NCBI): domain Eukaryota; kingdom Metazoa; phylum Chordata; class Mammalia; order Carnivora; family Mustelidae; genus Mustela; species Mustela nigripes. The sequence goes on along the minus strand of NC_081564.1, from coordinate 35,858,838 downwards.
TTTGATTCTAAGGTGAAAATAAATATGCCTTCTCGGCACAGTGATTCTAACAGAGATTTTATCTATTTTCCTCTCAATTTCTGATCTGAACACTAAATTATTACTTAATTCATAAACCTGTGCTGATAAATCGTTGTTCCATATTCAGCTGTGTGTGTATAATCCCTAATTGTAATGCATCATTATAGAGATGGTTGTAGAGATGGATACTATAAGGAAATCAATAGAATATTATATGAATGAGCCTTCTGAGGTTATACCAGCTGTATTAAATAAGTTGGTTAGTTTCCTTTTTCTTGTTTTTTTATAAAACTGCCTTTAAACCAACTGGCTTTTGGACTTCTTTGTGTGGAGGTGTGACTGAGAATTAAGTTTCACCAAGGTCAGTGTTATTTGCCAAGATGTTCTCTTTCCTTCTGAGCCAGTTTTAGTATTTCCTAAATAGGTACTTTTTTGATATTGGTACCTAACCCTACTTTACAGATGAAAAAATTGAGGCTTAAAAATAGCGCTGAATGCTGTGAGAAAAAGTATGGTGGTTCCTCAAATATTGAAAGTAGATTTGCCATATGATCCAGTAATTCCACTTCTGAAAATATAACCAAAAGAACTGACAGGGAGGGCTTAAATAAAATTTATACACTCATGTTCATAGTAGCATTATTTACAAGAGCCAAAAGGGGGAAGCAACTGTAGCACCCATTACTGGATGAATGGATAAATAAAATATGGTATATACACAGTAGAATACTACTCAGCATTAAAATGAAAGAAGTTCTGATCCATGCCACAACATAGATGTACCTGTAGGATGTGATGTTAAAGTGAAATAAGCCAGTCACAGAATGGCAAATACTGAATGATTCCAGTTATATAAGGTAACTAGAGTAGTCAGACTCATACAGATGGTAAGTAAGATGGTGGTTGCCAGGGGCTGGGGAAAGAGAGAATGGGGAGTTAATGTTTATGGATACAGAGTTTGTTTTGCAAGATGAAATGAGTCCTGGAGCCAGATGGTGGTGATTGTTGCACAACAGTGTGACTGTACTTAATACCACAGACCTATACACTTAAAAATGGTTGAAATGATAAATTGTTACATGAGCAATATTTTACTACAATTAAGGAAATATCTGTGGTGTATTAATAGGCAGATTAAGCAAACATTTGCATCCCCAAAAATAGGTTTTGAAAAAAAATCTGATGTTTCAATAAAAGTATTGTGGGGAAAAATATGGTCTTAAGTGAACTTTGTTGCATTTCTTTTAAGCTATAGATTTAAAAAAATTTTTTTGAATCATTTGGTAGTAGGGAAGGGATATTAATCTTTTTAGGTCCTTGGGGCCTGTTAGTGGGGTTGCCAAATTTAACAAATAAAAAATATAGGATGTCATACAATAGGACATACTCTTACTAAATGTGGTTCATTGTTCATCAGAAATTCAATTTAACTGGGTTTTCTCCTGTTAAACTATTTATCAAGTCCTGTTTATTCTAGCTCTGTTAGATCTATAAACTTCTCCCTTCTCTACATTTTCATTGGTACTACTCTGTGTAGGCACACTTCCTTTGGCCTTTGAATGATTGACTGTATTCTGTTATTTCCAGATGCATTGTCGTCTTCTCTCATCCATGTTGCAGTTGGCAGATGGATTAACTTTACTAAAACACAAATTTAATGTTGCAAATTTCACCATTAATAGTATTAATAGCAAAAACTTATTAAGTGCTTACTGCTTGCTAGGCCACTTCTTTAAATGTTTTTCAATGATCTCTTACACAAATATTGCAACACAGATACTCTTAATGTCCCCATTCTTAATATATTTCTTCAGAAGAGAAAACAGAAACACAGGAAGAAGTAATATGCACATAGTGACACTGTGTTAAGGCTGGTATTTGATGATTTTAGCCAGCACACTATGTACTGCCTTAGCAGTAAAACCTGAAGACTCTGTCTACACAGGACTGTCTGTGAATTTGATTCAATTCACTCTGTTTTAATTGAAAAGAATTCACTCTTATCTTAAGCAATACTGTCAGTGATATAACAGATTTTATGTGCTAGTAATATTTTTTCCATACTCATAAAATACATATAAAGCAGTTAAAATTAAAAATTACACCAGTGTATCACTTAAAATCATACCACATACCATACTTTAGGACATACCTATCTGCAAAACAAAGTTAAAATCATTATGCTGTTACGCAGATTTTTTTCACCACTCATTTTTTAATGATAATTGCAACTTAAATATGTAATATTATCTCCTGTATTTTATCTGGCAACCTATCTCTAAGAAGTTGAATCCTTACATTAAATCAAGAGGGTGGAGCCCTCATGTTGGGAGTAGTGCCCAATAAGAACAGACAACAGAGTTCATTCTCTGTCATGTGAGGACCCAGCAAGAAGGTGGCTGCCTGCAAGCCAGGAAAAGAATCCTAACCAAAACCCAGCCCAGCTAGCATCCCAATCTCAGACTTCCAGCCTCTAGAATTTTGATAAGTAAATGTCTTGTTTAAGTCACCCAGTCTAGGGGATTGTTTTATTTTTTTATGTTAGGCCAAGCTATGATAATATAACTTAATGTTAACAAATTGATTAAAAAACTGAAATTTATTTCCTTTTCATATATCTTGGGTCTGTTGAGGGGTCAATAGTGTTATAAATACATACATAATTCATAATTCCACCTATTTACTGTATAATATTAACTTTATCATTTCTTCATTTTCTTCATTCTTCATATTCTAAATTGTTGTAATTGAGATTTTTACATAATGTGTTAACATAGTTTACATTTTATTGATAACAGTGATCTAAGGATTTAAAAATAAAATGTAATTGTGTTCAAGTATGAAATTGCACAATAAATTAATATTAAAGTAAAAACAAACAAAAATAAATAAAAATAAAGTGCTGAATCCAGCCTTGCTGAGGGAGGTTAAGGAACCAGCATAAGGCCCTGCAGTGGGTCAGAGCTGGGTATCTGACTTGGAGCTCAGGTTCTTTATCATCAAGGTTGCTAAACATCATGTTGCTCTACTCTGCTCAGTGAGAGGCCTAAGGGGAGAGAAGTGGGTTTTCCCCTGAGGGGATAAACTATGACAGGCCCAAAGTCTGCTTCAGATCTAGTAGTAGGTGGTGAAGGTGACTGGAAAGGAGGTAGAGAGGAGAAGCAGGAAAGGGAACAACCTCTATGCAAGTCTATAGTCTGCTCTCTGTTGTGGTTTGGATGGCTGCCTCCCCCAACTTGGTGGACCAACTTCTAGAATGCCCACGCCTTCATCTCCACTGTAGAGGGTTTCCACAGAAACAGAAAGGCCACCCCCTACACAGTGAGGGGACCCTTGTGTATTTTCATGCTGAGATCGCTGATGCTCCTTTCCTAATCCAGCTGTCCAAGTGAGCTGCCCTGAGGTTGCACTTACCTGTATTCCTTAAATTGCCAGTTGCTATAGAACAACAAAGGTTAACGATTGGCTGTTACCTTTCTCTAGTATCTTCAAGCAGAAACTATAAATTGGGAAGGAATTATAAATTTCGGAAACATCAGCCAGGACATACAGATGGCTGCCAGGGTTCAGAAATAAGAGCAAGGTACAGAGGAGAGACAGGTACCAGAACCACAATTACCTTCCTTGTTAACCAAGTTAAAACTTCACAGAGAAGTAGAAGTTGAATCTATCACTTTCCATATTGGAAAAGTAGGTCATTGCTAAGCGATGTAGAGACCCCTCCCCCTTCCCTTCCTTACTCTTCCCTCCCCTCCCTTCCCTTCCTTCCCTCTCTTCCCCTTCCCTCCCCTTATTTATTTATTTAGCTAGCTAGCTATTTATGAGAGCCAGAAAGAGAGCACAAGCACAGTGAGCAGGAGAGGGAAAATAGGCTCCCTGCTGAGATAAGGAACCCAACTATGCAAAGTTCCATCCCAGGACGCTGGGATCATGACCCTAGCTGAAGGCAGACACTTACCAACTGAGACCCCCAGGCGCCCTTAGAGACCTCTTTTCAAGTAAGAATTTGAATAAGGAAATAATTTTCCTAAAATATGTGCAATAGCAGCCATTTTGACTACAGCCATGGACACAGAGCAAAACTAAAATACATTTGTAGGGAACCAAGTGAGACATCAAAAATTGGGGTTTAAAACTGCTTAGTTCATCAAAAGATTGTACATGGGGGATTTTAAGATTTTTTCCTTTTGAAATTATACATATTCTCCCAGAAAAAGTAGCTGATGAAGGAAACTTTATATATGTAACCTTTTCTTTTGGTCCTGAAAAATACTTTTTTTTTTTTAAAGATTTTATTTATTTATTTGACAGAGAGAGATCACAAGTAGGCAGAGAGGCAGGCAGAGAGAGAGAGGAGGAAGCAGGCTCCCCGCTGAGCAGAGAGACGGTGTGGGACTCGATCCCAGGACCCTGAGATCATGACCTGAGCCGAAGGCAGCGGCTTAACCCACTGAGCCACCCAGGCGCCCCCTGAAAAATACTTTTTAGGTCAGTCCCGATTAAACAACAATATATTTAAAGGAGGTTCCATCTCCTTCCTTTGCTCTCTTTGCCCCCCGTGACTGGAGTCTGGTTAAAGTCTTCTGTGGCAAACAGTTGTGCCCTCTGCTGAAATGTAACTAATAGCCTTGGTGGTTTGTTGTAGAACTCAGAGCTTAAAAATCTGGTAAAAAAGTGAAAATGTTCATACTCTGTTCTAATTTACTGTAGGCTGAAGTGATACTTTATTTTTTTTTTTTACTTTATTTATTTATTTGTTTGTTTTACTGACTTAAAAAATCATTATTTTTTTCTAGGGTTGAAATTAACATTATGGAAAGGATGTGCTAAAATGCTAGTCTGTTCATTTGTATAAGCCTCTTTAGACTTCAGACACTTTGTATAAAATAGAGAAGTGTTCTTTAGTTTTGTTTTGTTTTGTTTATTTGTTCTTTTTGTTTGTTTAAGGAATAGACTCTTATCTGGTTGTTTGAAAATGTTTTTTTAATTTTTCCCAGTGCTTCAAATTAAGATTGATGTAGTTGACATTACTTTTCTTTTGCAACTTAGTCTTTAAGGGCGACTTTTTAAAATTGAAGTACATTTGATATATAGTGTTCCATTATTTTCAGGTGTACAGCACAGTGATGATTGGGTTAGTCAGTACATGATGCTGTGTTCACTATACCTGTAGCTACCATCTGTCTCCATATGATGTTATAATAACACTATTTTCTCTATGCTATGACTTTCATCCCTATTACTTATCTGTTCCTTAAGTAGAAGTGAGTACCTCCCACACCCTCAGCCATTTTGCCTGTTCCCCCACTGCACTCTCCTCTAGCCATCATCAGTTTGTTCTCTGTATTTATGTGTCTGTTCCTGCTTTTGTCTATTTTATATGTATAATTTTCACTCTTTTTTGTCCATTCATCTATGGATGGACACTAGGACACTATGCTTCCATATCTTGACTATTGTAAATAATGCTGTAGTAAACATAGGGGTACATGTATCTTTTTGAATTAGTGTTTTTATTTTCCTTGGATAAATTCTCAGTAGTAGAATTAGTGGATTGTATGTTATTTCTATTTTTAATTTTTTGAGGAATCTCCATACTGCTTTCCACAGTGGCTGCCCCAATTTACTTTCCCACCAGTGATGCACAAGTGTTGCTTTTTCTCTTACCAACACGTATTATTTCTTCCCCTTTTGATTCTAGCCATTTTGATAAAGGTGATATCTTACTGATGTTTTGATTTGCATTTCCCTGATGACTAGTGGTGTTGAGCATCTTCTCATGTTTCTGTTGTCTGTCTGTGGAACTTCTTTGGAAAAAAGTTTAGGTCCCCTGCCCATTTTTAAAAATTTGATTATTTGAGATTTTTAGGTGTTGAGTTGTATAGGTTATTTATGTATTTTGGATATCAACGCCTTATCACATATATCATTGCAAATATCTTCCAGTCCGTAGGTCACCTTTTATTTTGTTGATGGTTTCATTCACTGTGCAAATGCCTTTTATTTTGGTGTATTCCCAAAAGTTTATTTTTGCTTTTCCCTCCCCTTACCTGGGGAAGTGTATCTAGAAAAATGTTTCCATTGTTGATGTCAAAGAAATGGCTGCTTCTGTACTTTCTACAAGTTTCATGGTTTCAAGTCTCACTTTAGGTCTTTAATCCATTTTATTTTTCTGTATGGTTTAAAAAAGTGGTCCAGTTCCATTCTTTTGCTGTCCAGTTTTTCTGGCACTGTTTGTTAAAGAGGCTGTCTTTATCCATTGTGTATTGTTGCCTCCTTTGTTAAAGATTAATTGATCATATAAACATGAGTTTATTTCTGGCTCTATATTATGTTTCATTGATGTGTATGTTTTTGTGCTGGTTTCATACTGTTTTGATTGCTACAGCTTTGAAGTGTATCATGGAATCTGGAGCTGTAATACCTCCAACTTTGTTCTTTTTTAAGATTGTCTTGGCTATTCAGAATCTTTGTAGTTCTGTGCAAATTTTGTTCTACTTCTGTGGAAAATGCCATTGATATTGTGATATGGATTACATTGAATTTATAGATCCTTTTGGGTAGTCTGGACATGCTGACAATATTCCTTCAGTACATGAACACAAAATAACTTTCTCTTTGTTTCAGTTTCTTTTATTAGTGTCTTACAGTTTTCAGAGTATAGTTTCTTTCACTTCTTTGATTAAGTTTATACCTAGTTATTTTTTTCTTTTTGGTACAATTGTAAATGAGATTGTTTTCATAATTTCTTTCTGCTACTTCATTATTGGTTTATGGATTTCTGATTTCTGGGTGTTAATTTTGCATCCTGCAACTTTACTGAATTTATTTATTACTACTAATAGTTTTTTGGTGGAGTCTTTAGGGTTTTCTTTGTATAGTATTTTGTCATCTGCAAATAGTGAGTTTAATTTCTTATGAATTTGGAAGCTTTTTATTTCTTTTTGTTGTATGATTGCTGTGGTAAGGGTTTCCAGTGCTGTGTTGAATAAAAGTGGTAGGAGTGGAATCCTTGTCTTCTCCCTGATATTACAGGAAAAAGTCTTCAGTTTTTCCTCTATAGAGTATTAATGTTAATTGGTTTTTTATATATGTCCATTATTATGTTGAGGTATGTTCCTTCTCTAAACCCACTTTATTGGCAGTTTTTGTCATAAATGGGTGTTGAATTTTGTGAAATACTTTCTCTGCATCTATTGAAATGTGATTTTCATCTTTCATTTTGTTGATGTGCATCAGGTTGATTGACTTATGAATACTGAATGTTCCTTGCATCCCTGGAATAAACCCCACTTGATTGTGGTGAATGACTTTTTAAATGTATTGTTGGATTTGCTTTGCTAATGTTTTGTTGAGGATTTTTGATCTGTGTTCATCAGGATATTGGCCTGTAGTTTTCTTTTTCTATATTTGTCTGGTTTGGTATCAGGGCAATGCTCCTTTTGTAGAAATATTTGGAAGCTTTCCTTCCTCTCCTATGTTCTGAAATAGTTTGAGGAGAATAGGAATTAACTCTTTAAATGTTTGGTAGAATTCACCTGTGAATCCATTTAGTGCTGGACTTTGCTTTTTTGGGAGTCTTTTGATTACTGAATCAGTTTTATTATTAGTAATTATTCTTTTCAGATTTCTAATTTTGTCTTATTCAATTTTGGAAGGTTGTATGTTCCTAAGAATTTATCCATTGTTCTCAGTTGTCCGGTATGTTGGCATGTGATTTTTTTTTTTTTGTAGTATTCTGTTATAATCCTATTTCTATAATATTATAACTTCTCTATTGTTTCTGATTTTATTTCTTTGTGTCCTCTCTCCTTAATGAGTCTGGATAAAGGTTTATCAATTTTGTTATCTTTTCAAAGAACCAGCTCTTGGTTTCATTGAGCTTTTCAACTTTTCAACTTTTCAACTGTGTGTATGTGTGTGTGTGCTGGGGATATCTATGTTATTTATTTCTGCTGTGATATTTTGTATTTCTTTGTTCTGCTGACCTCCCGCTTTCTTCTTTTCCTAGGTTCTTTAGATGTAAGTTTAGATTGTTTATTTTAGAGTTTTCTTGTTTCTTGAGGTATGTCTGTACCACCATACATTTCTTTCTTAGAACTGTTTTTTTCTGTGTCATAAAGATTTTGAATTACTATGTTTGCATTTTCATTTGTCTCTGAATTTTTTTATTTCCTCTTTGAATTCTTTCTTGACCCATTTACTGTTTAGTGACATGTTTAGCCATTATGTGTCTGTGTTTTTTGTAGTGTGTGTGTGTGTGTGGTTGATTTCCTGTTTCATACCATTGTGGAAAGGATGCACAATACAATTCCAATCATAAGTTTATTGGGACTTGTTTTTTTTGGCCTGTAATGTGATCTATTCTAGAGAATGTTACATGTGCAGTTGAGAAGAATGTATTTCTGGGGGCACCTGGGTAGCTCAGTGGGTTGAGCCTCTGCCTTCAGCTCAGGTCATGATCCCGGAGTCCTGGGATCGAGCCCCACATCGGGATCTCTGCTTGGCAGGGAGCCTGCTTTCCCCTCTCTCTCTGCCTGCCTCTCTGCCTACTTGTGATCTTTTTATTCATAATTTTTTATTCATAATTTTTTATTCATATTTCAATTTTTTATTCATTTAATCTTTTTATTCATAATTTTTTTTGAATTAAGACCTTTTGTTTTCCATTTAAAGAAGTCTCTTTAACAGTTCTTACAAGGCAGTTTAGTGATAATGAACTCCTTTAACTTTTGTTTGGGAAATTATTTCTCTCTCTCTAAATTCTGAATGATAAACTTGCTGGGTAAAGTATTCTGTTGTAGGTTTCAGCCTTTCAGCGTGAACATGACATGCCACTCCTCTCAGGCCTGCAAAGTAGTTGCTGAAAAATCAGCTGATAGCCTTATAGGGTTTCCCTTGTACATAAAATTTTGCTTTTCTTTTGCTGCTTTAAAATTGTCTATCTTTGCTGTGCAGAAGCTTTTGATTTTGATGAAGTCCCAAAAGTTTATTTTCGCTTTTGTTTCCTTTGCCTTTGGAGACATATCTTGAAAGAAGTTGCTGTGGCTGATATCGAAGAGATTAATGCCTATGTTCTCCCCTAGGATTCTGATGGATTCCTGTCTCACGTTGAGGTCTTTTATCCATTTTGAGTTGATCTTTGTGTACGGTGTAAGAGAATGGTCGAGTTTCATTCTTCTACATATAGCTGGCCAGTTTTCCCAGCACCATTTATTGAAGAGACTTTTTTCCACTGTATATTTTTTCCTGTTTTGTCGAAGATTAATTGGCCAAAGAGTTGAGGGTCCATATCTGGGCTCTCTACTCTGTTCCACTGGTCTATGTATCTGTTTTTTATGCCAGTACCATGCTGTCTTGGTGATCACAGCTTTGTAATAAAGCTTGAAACCAGGTAACATGATGCCTCCAGTTTTATTTTTGTTTTTAAACATTTCCTTAGCAATTCGGGGTCTCTTCTGATTCCATACAAATTTTTGGATTATTTGCTCCAGCTCTTTGAAGAATACGGGTGGAATTTTGATCGGAATGGTATAAAAAGTATAGATTACTCTAGGCAGTATAGACATTTTAACAATGTTTATTCTTCCGATCCAAGAGCATGGAATGGTCTTCCATCTTTTTGTGTCTTCTTCAGTTTCTTTCATGAGTGTTCTGTAGTTCCTCGAGTACAGATCCTTTACCTCTTTGGTTAGGTTTATTCCCAGGTGTCTTATGGTTCTTGGTGCTATAGTAAATGGAATCGATTCTCTAATTTCCCTTTCTGTATTTTCATTGTTAGTGTATAAGAAAGCCACTGGTTTCTGTACATTGACTTTGTATCCAGCCACATTGCTGAATTGCTGTATGAGTTCTAGTAGTAAAATTGTCTATCTTTAACCTTTGTGTTCAGGTGTGTTCTCACGTTCAGTTTGTTTGGATCTCTCAGTACTTCTGGATACCTTTACTTCTCCAGTAGCTGTTATATCTACAAATAAGTTTTTTGCTCCTTTCTCTCTGTCATCTTCTAAGATCCTTATAATGTAAATGTTCACTTGATATTGTCCAAGAGGGCCCTTCATCCATCCTCATTTTCTTAATTGCTATTTTCTCATTGCTCTTCAGCCTGGATGCTTTTCATTACCTTTTCAGATCACTGATCTGTTCTTCTGCATCTGCTCATTTACCTTTGATTCCTTGAAGGTATTTTTTCAGTTATTTCAATTTAGATGGGTTCTTTTTTGTATTTTCTCTTTGTTGAAATTCTGAGTTCTTTCACTTTTTTCTCCATTCTGATGAGCATCTTTAAGAACATTATTTTGAACTCTATAAAGCATATTGTTTATCTCCATTTCATTTAGTTCTTTCTCTGAGTCTTTGGTTGTTCTGTGGGGAACATAAGCCTGTCTCCTCATTTTGTTTGAGTTTCTGTGCTTGATCCTCTGAATTAGGTAGAACAGTACTTCTAAACTTGCAAGAATGGTCTTATGTATGGTCATCTCCTGTGTAGACTCTCTGTGCCAGGTGACTTTGGCTGGCTGACTGGAGCTTGTCTGGTGTGGGCAGGGCATCATGTGGCACTCTGGGCTAGGGTTGCCCTGGTGCAATGGCCAGAGCTGACATGGGCATGGGCAGGGCTGTCCCAGAGTGCTAGGTAGAGGGCATCCTAGCAGGACAGCTGAAGCTGAAGTAGATGTGGGCTGGGGGTTTTCGGGGCTCTCCATGCAGTGCACAGTCTTGTGGGGCAGCTATAGCTGAGGCAGATGCAGGCCAGGGGGATCTGGGGTACTCCATGCATAGGGCATCTTGGCAGGAGAGCTGTAGCTGATGTGGGTATTGGCTCAGGCAGTTGCAGGGCTCTCTGGCCAGAAGGTATCCTTGGAAGACAGCTAAAGTCAAAGTGGGTGCAAGTCTGGGTGTCCCAGCATGCTCAGCACAGGGGGTGACCTAGCAGGCAGTTAGAGCTGAGGCTGGCACCAGGTCAGGATGTCCTGGGACACTCTGCACAGGGGCTGTCCTGGTGCTGTGGCCGAAACCAAGGTAGGCATGGGCTGGGGATTCCTAGTCACTCTCCGCATTGGGTACCTAGGCAGGGTAGCTGGAGCCAAAGTGGCATGAGCCAAGAGGGCCCAGTGTTCTTTGCACCAGGCTTCTCTAGCAGGCAGTAGAGCTGAAGTGGTGCAGACATGGCGTGTTCTGGGGTACGTTATGCCAGGGTCACCTTACTGGGATGGCTGGAACTATAGTGAGCACTGGCCAGGGTGTTCCAGTGTGCACTGTGTTGGGGCAACTTTGGTGGAACGCCTGGGGTGGTGTGAGCTAGTAGCCCAGAGCTCAGTGAGGCGGTAGGCCAGTGACGGTGCCGGGACCTTTCTCCCATCTACATTATTAGGGTAGATGTGGAACAAACCGTGGTGCTCACCAGCCTCTCCAATCTAGAGAGAGATCCAGCAGCTCCCTCATTGTTTGCTGGGGTTTTAGGGTTGGCTCTTTTCTACCATGGTTTTTTGTTTTGGGGGGGTATTTTGTGCTCCAGGACACCCAGGGCTGCAGTGAGTTAGGGACCCAGGGCTGAGGTGGCAGGTCAACTCTGGGCACCTGCTCCCTATCTGTGCTATCCAGGTGTTCAGGGGAGTGTAAACCAAGGTACTTGCCGGCCCCTCTGACCCAGAGACAGTTCCAGCAGCTCTCCCATTTGGTGGAGTTCTAAGGCTGGATCTTTTCTATACTAATTGCTCTTTTAAACCACAGCTTTTTTGCTATACCCTAGGGCCGATGAATCTGCTCCAGGTCCCTTGGTGCTGTCCTTCCCCGCTGGGGTTCACAGGGGTGGGCTTCTTTTCATCACCAGTTTCTACCTCTCTTGCTGTTTTTGTGTGCACTGTTATAGAGAAGCCATTCCAGCAACCCTCAGCTCTTCAGGAGTTGCTCTGTAAATCAGTGCAGAGTCGGTGCGTCTACAGAGGAGGGTTGTTCAGTTTTCCTGCATTGCCGTCCTGGACTAGACTCAGTACTTTATTTTTATGAAGCTCAAATGCAAAACATGAAAAACTCTCAAGTAATCAACAGAATATTCAGTGTTTAGGAGGAAAGAGCCAATGAATTCAATTTACATTTTCATCTATTTAATAGAGGTATTTGTTGTGTATATGATTTTAGTTTAATAGAAACACAAAATTTTTCTCTGGAAACACTTAACCTGAGTGGAAAATGAAATCAGAACTGAAAAGATTTTAATGCACAAAAACAATTCTCCTCAAACTATAAGCAATGATTCCCAGCTGTGGAGTTTCTCTGCAGTTCAGGGTTCAGACGCAGGACAGGAATGAGGGAAAACTCCTTGTAGGTCAAAAGCTCTGCTGAAGTCATAGGATTGTACTTGCGGGCCCTTAATCAGAGTGAGCTTTCTCAAACACCCCCGGAAGGAGGTCTGGCTGCTCAGGCAATTTTGCTTCACGTCAGCTGTTAAAGAAGAAAGCAGACATCTTCTTTAATTTTGTTAAATGACAGCAGTTGCACAGTCGGAACATAACTAATACCAAGTGGTTTCTCTATCAAAATTACAATAATATTCTCCCACAGTAGAAGGCAATGAAAATAATTTTAAGTCACAACTATACCTTAACTGAGTCAGAACTTATGTATTATTTGTAATAATTACTTGGAGCCTCTGAAATGCATAATTCAAATCCAGAATCAGTGTGAGAAGTTAAAATCATGTTTGTCCCCTAAAATGATTTCCTACTCTGGGGGTCACCTAAGATGAGTCACCTTGGTGAAGTCAGCTAGCTTACTTTACGTGGGATCCCTTATTCTCAGAGTCTTACCTAAGGGTGAATTTACGTGTGTTTTTTTTAATTTCCAAGAATTCTTAGGTATTTGAAATAACTTTTCTAAAAATGTAAAGGATTTGTCAGCCAAACTATTTTTCTTAAGTGCTATTCTATATCCATCTGAACTAAGACTTCCTTAGTGACAATGCTTTTTAAGAGTGAGCCAAGCAGACATCCATACGTACCAGGATAGCCACCGACATAAATAGGATTGTTGGTGTCTGCTGAGGTAGACTGGGTGTACGGACTTTCAGCATGAACTGCATTCCCATCAACAATCAGAACCAAGCGGTGTTTGCTTTTCTGAGCTTGAAGTGTGTGCCATTTTCCATCGCAGAGAGCAGTGGTAGTTTTGGGCTTGTATGTGGCTGTTATCCTACCGGCACCATTGTTAACGTGAAACAAGATCTAGACCAGCAAGACACAGGCAAATACCTTGGTGAATTCTTCCATATCTAAGGAACACAATTCATTTATATAATGCTCTTGAAGTGGATAAAATCCCAAAATTCTAAAAAGGAAGGCAAACTATGAAAAACTGATTTTGAAAAATAGCCTCTAGGGCGCCTGGGTGGCTCAGTGGGTTAAGCCGCTGCCTTCGGCTCAGGTCATGATCTCAGGGTCCTGGGATCGAGTCCCGCATCGGGCTCTCTGCTCAGCGGGGAGCCTGCTTCCTCCTCTCTCTCTGCCTTCCTCTCTGCCTACTTGTGATCTCTGTCGAATAAATAAATAAAATCTTTAAAAAAAAAAAAAAAAGAAAGAAAAATAGCCTCTAAAGGATTCAGATTTTATTACTCCCCAAATTACAGAAAGGACCAGTGACCACCTCCATGGGAATAAGCCTGAACCACTGTTTTTGCACTAATAGGAGCTGATGGGTTGACTGAGGGTCAGTTCGTAGCAGTTGACTAGCACCTATGAAGGAACGTTTACTTGCTGTCTTGAGACAGACTGTAGGCGCTCTACCATAGCAAGTGGTAACACACACACACAAAATCTATGACTTGCAACAAAAGATGGCAGGGAAGACTTGCAAGCATACTATGGTAAGGTTGTTATGCTGTATGTGAGGTGGTGTAGTGTATTTCGAGGTAGGCTGTAACAAATTTTAGATTATAAATCCTTGGGTGACAGCTAGACATAGTTTTAAAGGAAAAATAATAGAGGTAAAATATACATCAGAAATTACATTTTTGGCAACTTTTATACTCCTGGTAACATTTTTCAGATGTCACATTTTTTTCAAAATTCCTTTGAAGTGCAGATGAGGAAGAATTTGGCTGCAAGCCCTAGTGCAGAGAGGCAAGCAGTATGATGTCGAGGCAGCTCTGTGTAGACATGGGGATGAAATAAGAGGGGGTGAAAGAGTGAAGGGTAAGGGATACTTTCTTATATCCTCATCCCCATTCTAGGATATCCTAGGAGCCAAAAACACAATGGGGGAATAAGCAGAGTTACTAGAAACAAGCAAGTAAGATTGGAAAAAAATCTAGAGTACAAAGACTTGTTCCTTCCCTTGCAGGAGGCAGTAGCTTAAGATTTAAGTATTGGTCCCAGAGCAACACAAGTTGACCACAGTGCAAGAGAAGTGGTGCGAAATGCAGTTGGGTAGGGACTGGATTGGTGAGACCCTCTTCCACCCCTCCCTGGCCTAAGGAGTTGGTTGGCAGAAAACCCCCAGTTCTCATATGGCCCTCGGGGGATGCAGAAGATAGCTAAAGAGGAAGAGGCAGCAGTACTCCTGACCGGATGGGAGTGACCAAAGCTCCAGGATCAGTCCTCACACACTGGTGATGTTGAGACCTCAGACCACTCATTATAATCTGCACAAAAGACTTGGTTGTGCCTGAAAACTAGGAGACTCAAGTCATACCTCTACTACTGTCAAGAGAAAGCTTGCAGAAAAGAAAAAAGACAAGGAAGACTCTTCATTCACATCTTGCCTGCACCCAGATGGCTCCAGCAGGGTGAAGGAGAATGAGAACAAGGAGAAACTCTGGAAGAAGATTTCAAGCAAAAGAGACTAAGGTACTGCTAATTGTTAAATTTATTTTATTCCCAACATGAGGACTGGAAGCTAAAAAGCAAAAGCAGAGTAGTTAGATGATGGTGTATCCATCCCATGGAATACTCTGCAATAAAAAGAAATGAACTGTTTACACATACAACAAGCCAGATCAACTACCAGGGAACGAGGTTCAGTGTAAAAAGCCAATTTCAAGAGGATACAGGATGTATCATATGGTTTATACAACGATTATGAAATAACGGAGAGCTGCAGAACAAATTCGTGGTTGGCCAGCATTAGGCAGGCACTTGGTGTAGATGTGAAGGGCTGGCCCCACAGAGCATTGTGGTAATGGTACAATTAAGTATCTTGATTGTGAGAGTGGATACATAAAGCTAAACAAGATATACATAATAAAATTGTATAGAACTACACACAGCTGTACACATACAACTGGTGTAACTTTAAAAAAAAAGTCTGGATTGTGCCAATGTCAATTTCATGGATTTGATGTTGCATTAGAGTTATGCAAGCTGATAACCCTGGAGGAGCCTGGGGGAAGGGTACAACAGGACCTCCCTAAACATGTTACTCTAACTTGTTCTCAGCCTATAATTATTTCCAAATAAGCTAACAAATATTAGGGAGGGTAAGAGCATCAGTTTGGCAACTTTCAGATGGTGTAGTATAGTTGTAATTTTGCTTTAAACTTAATTTCAATTTTTTTGTTATTTGTAATCTTTTTAGGATTAATTGAACCTTTTCTGCACTCCATTGAAATGGATCATGGGAATCTGGATCTAGGTATTCCTACTGTTTCTTAGTTGCTCTGTTTCTGACCCTGGGGTAACCAGGAACCTCACCGAGATCAAGCACCTACCTTGCCATTTACAATCTCTAATCCAATGGCATCTACTTTGGCGCTGCTGATCCCCAGAAGGACACCGTTTTCAGAGGTGGTACGAAATTCCAGTGTGATGTTTACATCTGATCGGACTTTGTAGCCTTCCTTCACTGAAGAATACAAAGGTAACCTCCGGTTAGGGGTGAGCCTGGCCCAAGAAGGCCCAGGGTCAAAGAGGTCATGGGATGGCTGGCTGTGCATTTTGGCTCCTGGCTCAGGAAGCCTGGCTCTAGCTCTTTCATCCTCACCAGCAAGTCACCTCTGAGCCTCAGCTTCCTCATCTGTAAGATGAAGTGATGCTCTTAAAGAAGACCTATGCCATCATCAGGCTTAAGCCAGACTAGAGTCAGGGCAGGCCCATCCTCTCATCTAGAGCCACAGAGGGAAAAAGCAGAAGGATTTGATCCATAGAGTCTCACCATCATCTAGCCAGGAACAGTCCATTCTGTTTTCCCAATACTGGGTATGTCATCATTTACTGAGAAGATTAGCACGCACACAGGATTTTTTAAAGTGGGGTGTAATGAAATGGATATTTTATTTAGGTAACAGGAAAACTGAAAAACCAAACTGGGGATATGTAGCAGGCAATCGTTCAGTCCAGGGTTAAAGCGGAATTGGGACTGAAAGAAAAATGTGTGCTAGCTCTTCCCTCTGCCCACCCACCCACCCCTAATCTCCCACCAGAGCCTCCCTGGTTCCCTTTGGTAGAAAGCAGAACAGAGGTAAGAGGAGCATGGTCCTGAGTGCAAGTAGGAGTTTAACAGTAGGAGTTTAACCAAAAAGCCTTGAGGAATTTGCATTCTAAGGCATTTTTGACATTTAAATTCCTCTACTTAGGATCAGTATTTTTAATAATCTCAATGGAGTCATTTTTTTCATCAGACCTGACTTGATTTGGCTGGTCTGGGTATTTTATGCTGATTTTTGTCAAAGGCATTTATTAACTTGGGCAGTGACAATATGCCTTACATAATTCAGGGGAAGTACAGATGAAACCAGTATCGCGTGCATGCCCTCTGCCAGGAGGTGCAGCATTGCTGGTGGGAGTGAGCCTGCATCAGGCCATCTGGATAGCATGCAAGGGAGAAGGCTTTTGTATTGGAAGTTGAGAAATCTGGATAAACTGGAACACTTAACTCACTGTTGTCTTGCTGCAGGTCTGTCCAGGAGGCCTGTCCTAGCATTTCATTCTTGGATCAATATCAGAGTGCAGGCTAATAAACCCAAAGATTTCTTTCATGTTGATAATACATACCAAGAGCTGCATATCCACTTCCTTCAAAGAAAGTTCCTTCTTGGACCGCTGCATAGCACCTAGTTACTGAAAATGCAGACACTGGCCTTTCCTTGTCCAGCTGTTTGCCATTGACTGTCACCTCCCCAATGCAGGCAGGGACACTATGGGTGATCTAAAACAAATGACAGGACAATAGATGCTCTAAGTATAATAAAAGTATAATGAGAAGGCCAGTTTTTCCTGTTTCACCAAAACATTAAAATATTAGCTTTTGGTTTTTAAAATCAGATTTCCACAATAGTCTACATAAACATCTAACTGAAAGAAAGCTAATAGCTAGTAGGATTTGGCTTTCCGTAAAGGTGTTTTCTATAATTTGGGTTAAGTAGTGTGGAATTCAAGAATGCTGAGTTTCCTGAATTGTACCAGGGCTAATGGCTGTGGAAAGGGAAATGTTCATTAACTAACAGGTAGAAAAGTCTGGCTGAGCTTCAAGGGCTTCTAAGGGGAAACCGAAACACGAAATCTGGGGACAAGATTTTAAAAGGTCTGTATCACGCAGCCAAGCCCTAGTCTCAAACAAAATAACTTAACATTTTCCTTTACAAAAGAAAAAAGACAAAAACACAGCCACAATAAAGGTAAAATGGGCTGCAGAAAAAGCTGCTTACATTCCCAATGTTCCTGGCCCTGTAGTCAGAGGGAAGGCCTCCTAGGTACAGCTTTCCTTCCACATCCAGCATGGTCCCATCTCCCACAACAGTCACCGTGGGGGCCTCCTGGCCATCGACCATCATGAAGCCCTTTCTTTTAAAGTGCTCTGTCTTGACCTAGAACAAAATGAGAATATTCAGTTTTTAAGGAATCTGAGAAAACAACAGATATTTGTTTGCAACATCTCTTCATTATTGCTATAAATAGCCTGAATGAGACCCTAAAGGATGGCTCCAATTTCCACACAGTTGGTGCTGAAGAGCCAAAGCCTGGCAGGAGATGGGGCAGGCAGAGGTAAAGCACATATTAGAACAGGAAGTACTCCCGAGTCCTAGTTATAAGAAAGCAAATGCTGTGATCTAGGGGTGGGCTCATTCACCCCACAGGTGGGTTTGATTTACTTCTCATAAGTCGAGAACACTTTTGGAACCTTTCATTCATTCCACCACTGTCTGCTGAGTGCCTGTTAGGTGTCAGGCACCGAGCTAAGCCCTGGTCATACTTCAGGATTTCGCAAAGGTCCCAGCCTGCAAGGATCTTACATGCTGTAGGGTAGATAGTACACACAAAGCAAGCTATATCATTTTCATGACTGTGAACTGGATGGAATAAAACTTAGCATGAGTGATTAAAAGCTTCCTGAGAGCATACCGTGTGCCATCTGCCATCATTGATCAATGCAGGGTGGGAAACTGTTGTTCTGCCTTTCCCAAGATCAAACAGGAAGTGAAGGTAGCCCCCATGCAGCTGGAGTGTGGCGTAATCAACTTGGTTCTGATGAGCCATGTAGTAAATCAGACCGCTGGAGGCGAATGTTCGGATACTTAGCTGAACTGAAAGCCTAGAAGAAAACAAGAGCTCGGCCCTCAGAAAGGAATAAACTTTCACTTTTAAAATTAACCTGAGAAAGAGAACCCAATCATTGTTTCTTTACATTGATTACATTCATTACAGTCTTTACATTGAAAGGTCTCAGCAGAGAATCATTCATTCATCCATCTGTTCATCCAATTAATGGTTACCCTATATGTTTAATTGCCAGGAACTGTTCTAAATGCTAAGGCTGAAGCAGTGAACATAGAGGAATGTCCTTTCTCCTACAAAACTAATACCAGAAATCTATCAGATAAAACTGGGTCAAAAGAGGCAAACTGGTGGGTGGTTCTATTATGTAGGAAGGCAGGCAGGCAGCTCTGAAAAGATGGTATTTCCACTGAGCTCTGAATGACAGGAGCAAGCCCTACAAAGCCCAGCAGGGTAGACCTGCCTTACGTTTTTGGACAGCACAGAGTATGTGAAAACAATGGCCTGATTTGGCAGGACAGCCAGGAATCCCCTAGCAGAGCTCTAGGGACACGGCAGCACACAGCAGTGGACAGAAGCTGGCATCTGGGTGGCTGTTGCAGAAGGGAGCACAACATCACCAAAGCACTCAGGGACAAGGAAAGGAGAGTGTGGCCCTGCCCTTGTGGATGAGGGGCTCTGGGAGGCAGTATTTCCATCTCTACTGCAGTGGGGAGTCAGTCCTGAGGGGAATGGGCAGGGCTTGACTGACCTCTTCAAAGGAACCTATGCTGTGACGAAGCCCTGTATGAGGCCATGGGGCCAGCAGGCATTAGCAGGCACCTGCTGCAACCATCCACAGAGGCGGGGTCCTGGTGGCTTCAATGGGGGTCTTATGGGGGATGCAGAGGGGATGAACTAATTCATGAAATGTTCTGGAAGAAGAAGCAATAGGACCTGTACATGGACTGAATTTGCAGAGAGAGGGAATGAAAATAACCATCTCTAGGTTAGGGTCCTAGGCATCGAGAGAAAGGGTGCTGATGTCTACTGAAATAGCAAAGCTGGGACAGCAGGTTTAGAGGAAGACTGAATTCTTTCTTGGTATGTTGGTGTGGAGAAGCCAGTTGGGGATACACCTCCACAGTCCTAAGCAGAGGTCAGGGCTAGACGTGTGGGTGCTGGTACAAATAGAGGATATTTTAAAGCCACTGATATATGGAAGTTCCCCTGAGAGAAAACACAGAAGAGGGCCGGGCCTTCTCTGATCGAAGAGGAACCAGCAGAGGAGACCAAGCAGAGAAGGGCAGAGAGAGCAGGAAATCAGGAGCGTGTGGGGCTAAGACAGCCAAGTACCTGTGAGAGTGCTGAGGTCCCAGCAAAGAAGGGCTCCCGGGATGCGGGCACAGCAGGTCTGGGATAACTGTGGCAAGAGCAATCAAGAAGCGAGGGGAGGCTGACTGGGCTGGTGGAGAAGGACAAGAGGGGAGAAAGGCAGACTGCCACAGGAGCCAGCCTCCGTTTTTTTGTTTTTAAATAAGGCAGTTCTTTCAAGAAGTCTTGAAATAACAGCCAGGATACTGTGCAGGTAGGGTGGGATATGGAGTCTCTCAGAGTTGAAGTTAGGAGCTACCAGAGGGAATGGTTACCAGCATAAACACAGTGTCTGGGTTTGAATCCCATTCTGCTGTGTGCCCTGAGCACGTGACTTGACTTGCCTGTGCCTCAGTTTCCTCATCTATAAAAGAGCAAATAAAGAGCATACCTTCCTCATAGAATAGTTATGAGTCAGGGGGTACAGTTAAATACTGAGGGACAAGGATCTACTCCTCTTGTTAGCACTGAGGCTGCTGAGGGTGATGGCTCAGAGAAGCGATGGGCTCCAGAGGGCAGAGAGGGGACAATAGGACCCCTCCTCTGTGGTAGGAGGGGAAGAGGTACAAGGTGCAGACAAAGGCAGGCTTCTCTTTCTGGTAGTGGACAGATGAGGGAGTTCTCTGTATTCACTGAGGTGTCCTCGGCTGGGGCAAGAAGAGAGGCTGTGGGGATTTTGAGTTTTGAGATGAGAGAAGCTATAAGGAGTAAAAAAAAAAGTGAACATATTCGATAACAGTACCAGCTGCCCATGTGATTTGGGAGTTCCATCTGAATTCACTGGCTTCACGTCCAACCAGGGAAGGAAGAGATACACACTTCTACAACCTTGACCACCAGTTTGGGTCCTGGCATGGATTAGCTAAGTAGCAGTTCTACCCAGGGCCAGTGTGCAAAGGAACACCAGTCATAAAGGAATTGGGACCATCCGGGTCGGGGGTAAACTGTGCTGGGGGGCTGCAGGGAGTAGTGCTGAGAAAGCATGAGGGCTTTGAGGTCTTGATACAGTTGAGGAGCTGCTGGCATGGGAAGCAGCAGAAAGGAGGTGGCGGCTGATTAATAGGATGCTTCAGATAGAGATTTTGGAGGTGGGATGGGTGTTTACAAAGTAGGGTAGAGGATGACCATGGGGAGAGGGTGGCTGAGGAAGACCCTCTAACAGGAGCCAGAGGATTTGGAAGGTCAGAGGAAGACCCTCTAACAGGAGCCAGAGGATTTGGAAGGTCAGATGTGGAGCTGCTGAATTCATGGAGAATGATGGCCTGAGCTGTGGAACAAAGACGATGGGTACAGTCTGAAGGGTTTGGAGAAGTGGACAAATGTTGAATGTGGGCTGGCTAAGCCAAGCAAGGGTCCCTGGGGACAAGTAGGTGTGAGGGCGAGAAGAACCGGGCAGATTAGTATATGGCACCAAGGAGTTTGAGGGGTGCAGTGAGAAAGTTTGGGGGAATAATTTGATCAGATGAGTAAGTGCTTACAATAGAGTAGGGTTGAAAATCCAGATGCTGATAGATCCAAAGAACTTGAGATTCTAGAACAAGAGGAATTTAGAGAGAGAACCTACCCATGTGCTTTCCTAGATTCATACACAGGGGCAGCAACCCGCCTTCCCCTTCTGAGGACTCCACAGGGACTCCACTGAACCACATCTGAAGCATCGGTTGTGCACAAGGCCTGCATTCCTGTTCTCTGCCTTCTCACCGCTGAGGAATACCTCCCTGTTCATCTCTCTGAGACGCCTAATAAAGACTTCAGAACAATACCCACCTCTTTCTGACAGCCAGCTGATTGAAAGGCAACACGAAATGGCTGCTTTGTGTGAGGCCAAACTGGTGAGCACTGGGGATATAGTCTGGGGCTCTGTCCACAGCACACTGTTCCTGTAATAAGAGATGCAGACAGACTCTCACCACAGAGCCAGGGCTTCCCCTGACATGTACAGGTTTTTCCCTAAAGAAAACCTCTCTGAAGCAATTGGATCGGAACACCAACAGCTACAAATATGTGTTGGCACAGACTCAGTCTTTGCTTTGAATAGTTTACTTGCTGTCTCTTCATCTCTGAGAAGGCAATTAGAGCTTCTGGCTTTCACCTCAGTCCCACTCAGGTTTGCTTAAAATTACCCTGAATTTTCATCAGGGGAAGGGCCAGAGGGTATCAGCAGCCACAGGAGTGGCTACAGCCTGTGCACCAGGAAACACACCCAGCAGGGCCTCTGAGGGGGATGTCTGATGCCTCCCAGGCAGTAGCAGGGGAGGTCGGACAGCAGCCACTGCAGGAAGGGGTCTGCTTGGGAACAGCGCCCTCTACACAGTGAGTCCGAACCACGTGAGGCTTCTGGGGGAGGGAGGGGTGGGTTTGGATGCTACCAAGAGCACCCGCTGGAAGTCCAAGATTGGCTATGCTTGGAAGGTACTGCTCTTTGCGTGACTGCTCACCGTCTACATGATTAGAGTACATGCTTTAACCAAGGAAGTGGAGGAACCAGAAAAAAAAGAAAATGAAAACTAGTAACTGCCATTAAAAATATCTGGTCAATACATACACGGTGAAATACTACTCAGCTGTCAAAAAGAATGAAATCTTGCCATTGGCAGTGACATGGGCAGAGCTACACAGTGATGCCAAATGGAATGAGCTACCAAATGATGGTAAGGGGAGTAAGTCAGAGAAAGACAAATACTGTATGGTTTCACTCATATGTGGAATTTAAGAACTAAAACAGATGAACATATGGGAAGGGAGGGGAAAAAAAGGAGAAACCATAAGAGACTTAATGATAGAGAACAAATTAATTGCTTGAGGGGGGACTTGTGAGGGATGGGCTCGATGGAGGGTGTGCATTAAGGAGGGCATATGATTCATACAACACCCAGTGCTCAGCACAGCTGATAAACTGTTGAACACTACATCTGAGGCTAATGATGCACTGCTCTATGTTGGCTAATTGAATTAAAAAAAAAAAAAAAAGATTAAGGAAAGCCCCTCTTACCAGACGTGGTAAAGGCTGGGGCTCTGGCAGGCGCTCACTGTCCTCTCCGTGAAGAGTGAGCTTCGGCCTTTCTGAAAGCAAGCAGGTGTCCAAGTCCACCTGTTCACTGCCAGCCGCACTTGTGAAATCCAAATGTCTAGATACAGAGTGTTTACAAAATTAAGATACTATAAGTCAACACAGGAACCAACATCATTTGATTATTGAACACTAAAATCCATGAAAAATCATTAATCTATTACTCTTAGAGTAACCAAATGGACTGTCTTCCACAGCAACTAGAAGTCCGTCTATCTTATCCTCTTGTTTGATTCTTTGGCCCACCCCACTCCAGGCCCTCCCCATGTTGTCTACCTGACCACCAGCCTCCAGAGTGGGCTCGAATGCTGTCCACTCTTCCTGCAGCCGGGGCAGAGCTAAGGGAAAGACTATGGTTCTGGTCCTCAACAGTAGTGGACACTGTCCTCAGTTAAACACTGATTTCTTTCTTACAGGTTTGCATCTGCCAGGAAGTCATGAATTACACTTGCTCTCCTTCCCTTCACTCTGTAGCCCTTGCAACATGTCCCGTTTATATGTACCCTCTTGACACTTTCTGAGGACATGGCTGTGAATGGCACAGAAACATTTCTGCCTTGTGGATTTCCCAGCCTCATCGCTTTCAGGAGGAAGAAGACGAATCAATTGTGTATTCATAAACAGAGAACTGGGTGAATAAATTAATCAACTGTACAAATGAGTAAACCAAGGCTCTGACATTAGAATTGTGCTGAAACCCAATGTACTTTTATTCTTTTACATTTCAAGGACTCTTAAGAGGTTCTTTCACAGAGGACACGGTGACCCTCAAAGATCCAAGTCCTTGTTTGAGGTCTCAAGGCAAAATCAGCCACCCAGCTAGGAGGGGAACTTCAGCCTCCTGATGCCCCCCGCAAACTCTGGTTCCATACCCGGCCCCCCCCGACCCCCACAGATCAGCATAGCATCTGACCCACCAGCACTCCTACCTACGCAGAGGATGACTGAGGAAGAAATAACTGCCTGTGGGCACATGTCACTTCTCTTCCTCCTCATGAGCTCCACAGAGGAAACAGACTAAGAGGAGTTCATTAGACAGTCATTGTTTTAGGAGGAACTGTTAATAATCTGAAGCTGTAAGGAGCCCAGCTATAAAGGTTCCTTGAAAGCGGTGAACTCAAGACAACAAGAAACTTGCATCACAAAATCTCTGTTCCCTGGAATTCATGTCACAAGTGTATTTGACCTCTGATGTTTACTGATAGTCCTATAGAGCTAATGTTCAATGGTTTTTGTTTTGTTTTGTTTTTTTCTTGTTTTTTTAATTCTAGGATTACCAGATCTATCCATCATTCTAATCCAGTAAAATCCATGTGGGTGACTATTATGATAGAACAATGGGGTTCACTTTTTATTCAAAAACTTAGGATTTTAGGCAATCTCAAACAGCAGAGTTAGCAGATCATTGTCAGTACTCAGCAATAAAAGATTTCTAGGAAGTGCAGAAACATGTTGACGCTCGGTTACACTTACTCCATATTAAAGATCAGGTTTTTGATGCAGCCATGGAATGATCTTCTCATCTTGAGCACTGAGTTCCCCCCCTCCTCTGGAATCCCCCCTATGTACAGCTTGGATACATTTATTGCCTTGCTTTCTGCTGAGGGGCCCAACTTCATTTCTATGGGATTGGTCTCATCCATCTGGACAGTGATAACTCTAAAAGGTCAAAGGAGAAAAAAGCTTTTAAATATAATGAAACATAACTTTATTTTAATATATAATTCCACAAGTTCATTCTGAATGATTAAAGTTCATACTGAAAGATAAATTTTAACATGACATTATGTGAATAAAAAGGTGAATCTTGAAAATGAAAACATACAATTGAACATTCTCCCCAAATGAATGGGTGTTATTAAATACTGTTGAATTCAATTGCTTTTTGGAGGGTATTGTTTTTTTACTTTACTGTAATGAAATAATCCAGCATACTTTTAAAATATTTGGCCTACAGTTTCGGAGGGAAATACATAGGGATGCTGATATAACACTATTTACTATTTTAACTATTTACTGTGCAGTTATTTACTATTTTTCCATTTGCTATTTAGTATTGATGTAATGTTATTTATTAACACTATGTTACTATTGACCACAGAATTAATCTGATCTTATACAATATATACTGGGCTCCAGAAAAGAGAAGGGTTAAGGTTATTCAATTTTGAAAATTCCAAATATCTTACTTTGAAGCAGATGAAATTTCTAGAGAGGTATTCTAGCAAGGTTCCAGAATTATTTTGAAACTATAAAATCTATGAATTCTCATGACCTCATACTAATCATCCCGATCATTTCACTGTGAAGAGTATCCTAACAAGGTTCCTGATGGTGAGGTCACCATGCCCTTGTACACAAATACCTCCCGGTCCTTATCAGGGAAATGGAATGTTCTCGGCCGTCGCCATATGTGCCCTTGGGAGCACGCAGGAGAGCTCTTCTCAGGCTTGTTCCGTCCCCAGAGTTAATATGCACTTCTATGTGGCCCTCAATCAGCATGATGGAAAAGAAGGGCTGGGAAGGTTGCTAAGAGATTTCAGATAGAAAAAAATTACTATGTGATTTTTAAAATTACTGTCTTATGAAGGTAATGTGGAATATTAAACAAGTAAGCAATTCATTAAGAATATCTATCTACATCTAACACAACTCTTGTATTTTATATATGGCCTTCTAACCTCTGCTCATATAACTTACATTTGGCATTATGCTTGTATCACTAACCATATCAGAGATTACCATTTCTACATAGCCTTCACACTTTTTTTTTTTTTAAGATCTTATTTATTTATTTGACAAAAAGCGAGATCACAAGGAGGCAGCAGCAGGCAGAGAGAGAGGGGAAAGCTGGCTCCCTGCTGAGCAGAGAGCCTGATGTAGGGCTCCATCCCAGGACCCTGAGATCATGACCTGAGCCTCGGGCAGAGGCTTAACTCACTGAGCCACCCAGGGACCCCGAGCCTTCACATTTTTTTATTGCTATATTATGTGCCAACAAATAGATACGTTTGAAGTATTGATCAATTTTTTATTGTTAAAAATTTAGTTTCCAATCTTTTCTTACCGTACATAATGCTTTTGCCTGTGAAATTGTTTCTAACATTTCTAAAAGTGGGATTAAAAGGTTTAAGAGTTTGAAACTTATTAAAGCTCTGAGAACTATTTTGCCACATTAAAAATAGCTCCACCAGCAGAACTGGAATACAAGTGTCTCACAATCTCTTTGTGAGCCTTGGATGACAGCATACCATTTTGCTGACATAGCAATTTTTGATTAGCAAGTGGTCCTATTAAGAATGGCGGAGGAAAACAGTTTGCCACTTCTTTCAAAAGTGAACCACAGAATTATCATGTGACCTAGTAAGTCCACACGTAGGTACATATACCCAGAAGAACTCAAGGCACTCAAGATACCCAAACAAATACTGGTATGTGAATGTTCATAGCAGCATTATTCATAATAGCCAAAAATGTAGATACAGCCCAAATGTCCATCAGTGAATAAATTATGCCATGTACACACAGCAGAATATCAATTCAGCCATAAAAATGAAGTGCTGACACCTGCCACCACATGGATGAAATTCCAAAATACACCAAGCGGAAGACATGGACAATCACACGCTGTATGAGCCCATGTCTGTGAAACCTGGAGAACAGGGGGTTGATTGACCAATACAGAAAGAAGACTGGCGATCGCCAGGGATGAGGAGTGACCACTTCATGACACAGGCTTCTATTTGGGATGACAAAAATGTTTTGGAACTAGACAGAGGAGATGGCCTCACAACATTGTGAAGTATTCAATGCTACTAAATTGATCACTTGAAATAGTTACTTTTATGGTTTTATGGTCACTTGAAATGGTTACTTTTACATGAATTTCATCTCAACTAGGAAAAAAAGGAAAAGGTAGAGTCCATACACCATTGTGTCATTGTTAGACCTTCTCTAAGTGGCTCGGGAGGCACGAGGGGTCCACAGACTGGTGTTCCAGTCCTGCTTCTGACCTAAATCAGCTGTGTGACCTTGGACAGGATAATAAGGATCTCTGAACCCATTTCCTCAGCAAAATGTAGGAAACAGAATTCACCCCATGTGTGGCTGTGATCATTACACAGCAGTGTTTGTGAAGTCTCATGCGCGATAGAGGACAGCGGGCTGTGAGCTGCAGTTAGATGACCCCTACTTCATCGGACAAGACATTAGCATTCTGTAAAGCCTCTTCAGATTGCATGATTTATGCAAGTTTGAGCAAAGGAAAGAATAAATATCTATGCTCTGAAAATGGAATATAAATATGGAAAGCCATCAACTTTTCTCTCTCCTACCACTGGTTCACTATTTATCACAGGCCACATTTCTTTCTATCCTATTTGTAGATAAGGGAAATTGTGCCTCTTGGAGCAATATACTAAAAAAACTCTATAAAAATTAAGGATTTACTACTGTCTTAGCCTTAAAGAGTAACAACCCTAACATGGAAAAAAAGCCCAGTTTGTGCTATCTGAGTTTGAAAAGAGCTAGAGGTAGACAGCAAGTTATCTTTTCAGTAGCTAGACAAGGAAAATGGACTATGTAACAGAGCAATCGCTGATTCCGAGGGGAAAGACATTCAGCGGTGCAACTTCTATTTATTGAAGTGCACACTCATAAGCAACTGGCCACACAGCTACAATAAATGTTCATCACTAAGTCATTCTCCACCTAGTGTTTCTCGAAGTCATTTCCTTCCTGAGCTCCTGGCTGAATAGCAATAACGTTTGAGCTACTTACCCCATGGGCCGGTAGATGACCCTGCTTCTCCCCCTCTCTGCCCAGGGCAACCAGGATGATGCCACTGCTATTCTTGGTGGCAAATGTGGCCAACAATTCCGATTCTGGTAACAAAGGCTTGGGTGACAGTTCAACGTAGCCGCCTCTCAAGAAGCTAACGCTTCGGATAGGCTGGTCACAAAAGAGAGAAAGGAACACCATTAGGTCCACCGGAATGCTACATGGCCCATGGTGGGGGCTACTGCCAGTCTCCCTTTCATCCCTCTTCCATCCCTCCACTGGCTTAGATTTTGTTACCTTACTACATGGGTAAGTCAGGGGGACCTTTATAGAAACGTTTTATTAATGTTTCTCACCTCCAATATACAGCCTTTTCTCACTCCATAGGAATTTCTGAGTAAATCAAAAGTTGATCTGGCTATTTCCAGGTTTTTGATACAGCCCACATAGCTTTTGCTGGTGACACCCCTCCTGTGGGGAAGGGCATGAGAACAACAAAATTTGCATTTTATAACTCCATTTTTTTTAACAGCTTACTTAAAAACAAGATCTTTTTTTTTCTTTTTAATTATTATTTTTAAAAAATTTCTTTTCAGTGTAACAGTATTCATTGTTTTGCACCACACCCAGTGCTCCATGCAATACGTGCCTTCCCCAATACCCACCACCTGGTTCCCCAACCTCCCACTCCCCGCCCCTTCAAACCCCTCAGATTGTTTTTCAGAGTCCATAGTTTCTCATGATTCACCTCCCCTTCCAATTTCCCTCAATTCCCTTCTCCTCTCCATCTCCTCATATCCTCCATGTTATTTGTTATGCTCCACAAATAAGTGAAACCATATGATACTTGACTCTCTCTGCTTGACTTATTTCATTCAGCATAATCTCTTCCAGTCCCGTACATGTTGCTACAAAAGTTGGGTATTCATCCTTTCTAATGGAGGCATAATACTCCATAGTGTATATGGACCACATCTTCCTTATCCATTCATCCGTTGAAGGGCATCTTGGATTTTTCCACAGTTTGGCGACTGTGGCCATTGCTGCTATAAACATTAGGGTACAGATGGCCCTTCTTTTCACTCCATCTGTATCTTTGGGGTAAATACCCAGTAGTGCAATTTCAG